>NC_065922.1:62282131-62582131 GCF_024586455.1 Bactrocera neohumeralis
ATAACAACCAGCCTCGGATGAGAGATCCCCACCTATGAGAGCTGCCCCCACCACGATATCAAAATTGTGCTTGGCGACTTTAACGCCAGGGTGGGCAATGAAGGTATCTTTGGCACTATGATCGATAAATTCAGCCTCCACGTTGAAACATTCACAAATAGGATGAGGCTGATCGACTTCGCCGTGGCCCGAACTAGATTCCACTAGATTCCAGCATAAGAAAATTCATTAAGTTACCTAGCTGTCTCCAGATCGAAAAACCACCAACCAGATCGATCATGTTGCGATAGACGGAAGACACGTCTTCAGTGTTTTTGATGTGCGTACGCTCCGAGGACCTGTGACACGGCATTTCAAGCTCCTTACGTACAGCTACAACCGAAACATTTGGTTTTCGGAAAATGCGAAAGAACAGCTGGTACGACGACGAGCATGAAGAAGTTCGAATAGCAATTACCCGTCTGAAGAATAACAAAGTGGCGGTGGCCGATGGATTGCACCGATTTATTAAGTTGTTGTTGTTGTGTGAAAGATTAGCCCAGTCAACAAACTGATCTGCCTTATCAGTTGACTTTAGACCTTGGCCGGAAAAAATCAACACGGCGGCGAAGATATTCACATGCATCATCGCCAAATCTTGGAAAAGACACGTGAAAAGAGAGTCGTCACTCACCACCTCTTCGTCGATTTTAAAGCTGCTTTTGACAGAACGAAAAGAGCTACCTTTATGCAGCGATGTCTGAATTTGGTATCCCCGCAAAACCAATACGGCTATGTAAACTGTCGTCGAGTTACACCAAAAGCTCCGTCAGGATCGAGAAGGACCTCTCCGAGCCGTTCGATACCAAACGAGGTTTCAGACAAGGCGACTCCCTATCGTGCGTCTTCTTCAAACTGGTACTGGAGAAAATAATTCGAGCTGCAGAACTTAACCGAGCAGGTACAATCTTTTATAAGAGTGTACAGCCGCTGGCATACGCCGATGATATTGAACCTATCTTGGAACCGGTATCAACACCACCAACAATGTCAACCTGGATATCCAACGCAGAATAACTCTTGCCAACAGGTGCTGCTTCGGACTGAGTAGGCAATTGAGAAGTAAAGTCCTCTCTCGACGAACAAAAACCAAACTCTATAAATCACTCATTATTCCCGACCTGCTATATGGTGCAGAGGCATGGACGATGACAGTATCTGATGAGTGAACGTTACGAGTTTTCTAGAGAAATTGTAAGCGAAAGATTTATGGTCCTTTGCGCGTTGGCCACGACGAATATCACATTCGATGGAACGATGAGCTGTATGAGATACTACTGTGATCAAATTGATAGATGAATTTTTAATTCATACTTCGCGTGTTTTTCGAATCGGTAATTTTTTTTCTGTGATTTGATAGTACTGTTAGTGATATCTATGCTAAATTTCAAAATAACCATTACTATTTGAGATACGCGTCGTTTTGTGAGGCTCTAAAAGTGAATTCTTCGATTTTTACTATGTCTGATTTTATTGAACAAAGATGTGCGATAATGCACCATATCATACTGCATTGGTTACTCGTGATCATTTCGACAAAAATTCAACAAATATAGTTCCTCAACCACTGCATTCGCCTGATTTAGCTCCGTTGCACATCCGGCTACTCAGCAAACCCAAACGACCGCTCCGGAGAAGCCATTTTGAGTCAATTGAGGCTATAAAAGCTGAATCGGAGAAGACTCTGATGGCCATCACGACGGATAATTTTTTCAAGTGTTATGATGGCTGGAAAATTCATTGGCTGAATCGAAGGAGAAGACAAAATCTGATGGTATATGACCATCACGACGGATAATTTTTTCAAGTGTTATGATGGCTGGAAAATTCATTGGCATAAGTGTATTGCAACGGGAAGGGGTTTCTTTGAAGGAGATGAAATGGACAAAATTCACCTTTCAATTTGATCACGTAGTATATGACGATTCAGCGAATTAAAAGACAGCGGCTACACTGACTAGGTCATGTGTCCGAATGGACGAAAACACTCTAGCTCTGATAGTATTCGACGCAGTACTCGCCGGAGGAAACAGAGTAAGAGGAAGACCTCCACTCCGTTGGAAAAACCAGGTGGAGAAGGAAACGACTGGTGCGATATTGTTAACTCGACTATAATCGCGTAAGCAGTGTCTAAGCCAGTAAAGAAGAAGAAGAATTATACTGCTTTAGCCGTAGTGTCTAAAAGCCACCGTTTTGTTTTTGACAGATTTTGATGTCATGCTACACGATGGCTGTAGACCCAAGTGTTCATCTAAATAATGCTGTATTGCCTATTTATAAGTTAGTCTCGTTTTGGACGGATATCACATCAATCTATATGGTGAACTTCGATTAACGGCTAGAGACCCAATTATCCATCAAAATAATACTATATTACATTTATCATATACTATCTCAGATATTTTAACGATTTAAATATTATCACCACAATATGTAAGCTTTGAGAGTTCTATGGTCGATTCGGAATAAGAGAGGGATTGAATCCAGCTTATACAAGAGATTTACGTTTTTCTTTACACAATTGAAATGAGCGATTGTTGCACGGGGTGTTTGCGTTTATTACTGCACTAATTCTTCCAATTTATTGGAATTTGAGTAGCCGTGACTTTTTGAGTAACATATTGAATAGAGAGACTATAGTTACCATGCATTTACCGTTCCAAACCAACTGCCATTAAAGTGCATAGCACAGGAGTGCTAACTGCCGGTTCTGCGACCTGGAATAGGAAACACCAGCACACCTAATCCTGGATTGCACAGCAATCTGTGGGAAAAAGGCTCAAGGCCCTGGATTCCATTTATATCAGCAGGGATCACATCACCTCAGTAGCGCCCGGCAAACTCCTGGAACTATTCAGGCTGCTGGGACTCTGGGAAGACATGTGATATAGGAGAGGGCACAATAGACCCTAGGTCGCGGTGCATTACCTCATAATACTATCTATCTATCTATCTAAAGTGCGATGGTTTTGTCATTATATCGGTTACCTAAAGCAAATTTTTTAGGTGCAGTTTTCTCAATGTAAGAATAGTAGCCATCTGCAAGAACTGATCTGATATAGAAAAAACGGCCCTAACAGTATATTCATATTAACTTGCAATAAGGTTAAATAATTTTGTTTTTCATTCCTCGGTATATATTAGATTTATTGGTGCAGCCCTTAACTGGTAAACGTTTTGTAAAAGTAAATTCAAATTGGCAACACCACAAGTAAGAATTGCTTTAAAAGAAAACGTCAATTAAACTGACAATTGAAACATCTGATTCTTAATAATTACTGTACTGTTGGAAAAACACAGAAGTCCAGGAAGCATTTCCAAATAATGTCCGCAATATTCAATGGACTAAAAGCCGCACAGAGGCTTCAAGCTGCAAACCCCATGCTATTTCAGCATGTGGCGAGAGGCAGTAAGTAGTTGTTCAATTTGACAGCTTGATAAAGTAGTGCTACACTATTGAGTTCATATCGTTTATTTTGTTTACGTAACGCTAAAAATTATCCTTTTTATGTAAACCTTTTACAATTTTCGATAATTATAGTGGCTGGTTGGAATAAGGATTACAAACCTGCTCAGATTCCAAAAACCGAAAAGGATTGTACTGCGGCTGCAAAAAAATACTATCTACTGCCAGAGGAATATCGTCCATATGCCGACAACGGTCTAGGCTATGGTGATTACCCTGATTTGGGTAAAGGTTTAGGTATTGAATCGAAAGACCCCTACTATCCATATGATTTTCCGGAGCATAAGCGCAATCTACATGAGACGGTAAATTTTGTTTCAAGCACTTTCCGAACAAAAAGTATGACTTTAATTTGTTGTTTTGGTTTGTAGTTGCATGCTGACATTGATTTATACGGAGAAGATCGCTTCTCGCAGGCGGAGAAACCAAGATTTACAAATTCTCAATATTGGCTGAGTTTTGTAGGTGTAATGTCTGGTTGCCTTGCTCTTTATTATTGGTTGGAAAACTACCGTATGTATCGCCCAGTGGCTGTAAAGCAATATCCAGGAGATGGCAGAAAACACTACACATTCGAAAGTGAATAAAAGTAGTAAAATTCAATATAAAAAGAAGAAAATATATGTTCTTGCTATTTATAAAATATTTTATTTTGGTGTTTTGTTACTAGCGATTCAGCTGGCTAATGCAAATAAAGTACGAATACTGTTACTTATAGTAAATAAAGCAATTTTGTTTAAGTTTCCAAAGTTTTGTAATCTTACTTAAAATATTTTGTTACATACATGTATACATCGATATGGTTTAGATATATACTTAAATTATTCGAACAATTCTCAAAAACATAACCTAAAAAATGTGGTATATTCTCATTCTAAACTGATAATATTCCAAATGCGCACATTTGAATATAAAATAATTATAATCAGCTTCTTGATCGGCTACCGAAACTCAGTTCAATAAAATGCAATTGAAAATTTTAATTTGAACGGAAGATCCAATTACCGAGACGTGGCCGAAATATAGGAAGAGCATTATCCGAGAGGGTTTAAGAGAATATACAAATAGGTGCTTAGTTTCCCACGACAGCCGGTTCTACACACAGGAATTGACTCGGATTTTATCCGACCAAGAGCTGTTTTTTCGGCGATCTAACAAAAAAAAACAAAGAAAGGTGCTCAGTGTTTAACGATATTTCCGTTACCACGACAGTCGTAATGTAATCGAAACAAACCGGGATCTTTATCGAGCCAAGTACCGTCAAATTGGCAGGATTCCTTTAAAACAACAAAATTAACACTGTCCTAGACCGCCAAATGAAAATACTACCTATTATCCCGTTCCCACAATAGTCAGGTCTAAATAAACGTAATGGATCCGGGTTTTTGTCCAGCCAAGGTCTCGGCATCTTTCCTCGAAATTACTTCAGGAATATTTGCTACCAATTTCTTTTAAGCAATATATAATATGTTTAACGTAAATGAAACCGACCTGTACTTTTAACCGAGAAAGCTGCTGTTTTTAGCTGCTACATGAAGAAGTAAAATCTCGTTAGTAAACCAAACCTGTGAAAATATTAAAACACACAACTTTTTATAGATAAATTTAATAATTCTCATTTATTCAACATAGTTTAAAAACGGTCATCTATTTCTCTTTATACGTTTAGCCATACGATAATCCATCCATTTTTGTAATTATATTTATATATGTATATATGTTTTATATGTAATGCACTCAGGCACCATCAACACCGATCGCAATCTGAGTTTGATTTTTAGAAAACACACGCTCTTAGCTAAAGGGCAGCTGATGGAGGAGAAAAACTGTATAACCAAAACAAAACACAACTGAAAATTTAAAACTTCGGCAAATCGCACGATTAATCTTTAATACAAACATTTAAAATAAATATAAATGTGACATGAATATGTAGTTATATAATAAGTAGTAATTCAAACTTTATGTAAAATAGTTAATTATGTATACAAATACAAGCTAAATTAGGTAATAATTTTAGGAAAAATAAGAATATTTAAAGTATATGTTACATTTTCGATTTAGTTATGAAGGTAAAATTAGATAAATGGCTAAAACAACCTCAAGTAATATGTCAACATACACAATAGTAGCTTTGTGTGCTTTCAAATAGCCCAGTTATGCGAAAAATATTTATATATGTATATTAAACTTAACTTAGTTAGGATGCTGGTTTCTAATAACAATTTACAAAGAATGATATAAGTTTACAATTTAAGTTGTGATTACACCTATCCTACAATAGGTTACAATATAACCCAAGTCATATTCAGACATACATAAATACCACTATACAGATTAGTTCGTATATTTAACGTTCAAATATAAGTAGACAAGTTCATTTTTAAGGAGATTATAAACTTTTTTTCTTTCGACTAAACAGAATTTCTACAATATGAAACGTACTATCAAAAGTAAATTTAAAGTATAAAAATTATTCAATTATATTACAATGTTTTGCAGCTAAAAGTGTTGAATGCGTTGTGCGCAACAGTGCGTTTGCCGCCAAGCAAAGAATTGTTTACTTAGTATGTTACTTAAAAGTTCAAATAATAATGAATAACAAGGATACACAAATTTTTTACACAAAAAAATTTTAATTAGCATTAAGGTCAATACTTATAATTAAATCACATACGAAATTAATATGATGCGAAGTTGTGGGATGTGGGTTTTAAGTTTTCGAATTTATGAAATTCGACAGCTAAAACTTTACACTGTACACATATAATAACTAGTTCAATGATGTTTTTGCGGCAGTTGAAAAGTTTTATTCAGTTGTAGTGACATACGCTTGTTCATCAAATAGTTTAAAAATGTGTGTATAAAACTTGTAATTAACTCTCAAAAATGCTGCTATTCAACATGTAGGCTTTCAATAATTTTTTAAAATTCAGATTTAGCCTTATAAGTTTTGTTTGTCGCACTCTGCCAAGCTCATGGAAGTGAAAAAATGCGTGTCGCACAAGTTTGTGTAGAGCTTTTGAGCCGAACAGCAACAATCAACACCACAGAGATACTGTACAAAAATTAAGAAAAATCACAATATGTATCAGTTACAGTTAGGTTTTTTCCATATCATTTCATTTATAGTACTTTATTCTAAATACAATTTTACTTTAGCAAAGACATGTGAAGTATCTTATTTCTCTTTAGTTACTCACATACATAAATACTCTTATATTTGCTATGCATTTTCATATCTATTTTCGTAAACTCAAATATTTTCTTTATTTTTAATTATTACGCAGTAATATTAAGAACTGTGATTTTACGGTTGATCTCTAATAGAAAGTAGTTAATTTTAGAAAGTATTCGTTGGTTATGTGCTTATAATGTTTGAATGCTCACGCCAAAGCGGCATTCATTAACAAACAAGTAGTTGAAAAATATTTCTGCATTGTCATTGCTGAAAAACAATTACTGGTACTGGTGCCCAAAAGTATTATAAATATAATTCTCAAATATATTAAAATTTACTTGCATTTTTGAATTACAGTTAGTTTATAAAATAAAATGTAAGCAATTCAAATGCAGAAGCATGAAAATGATTGGAAATGTCGTTTCAAAAACATTTCGTTGCTTCTTTTATTAAATAAGGTCTTACCCGCCACAACAATGTGGAAGGAAAGCCAAGCAGTATTGATGTGCCGAAAAAAAAATAATATATGTAATTTGTAAGTTTTAGCAACTTTTATTTTCAATGTTCAAATTAAATATTTTAAGGCTGCATATAAGCACTTTTGTAAGTATAATTTTGTTCTAATTCGATGAAGTTAAAATTATGTGTATATTTTTCTCGGAATGTGGTAGTAAAACTGCAAACAAGTTTTAGGTTTACTGGACTGGAAATGCAATCCACTACCTTCATTCACATACTGATAGCAAAGCAAAATGAGTTTTTTGAATATTTCAATTTATTTTATAGTTTATAGTTAAATTTTATTTTTTGGCAAACATTTTAAGCTAAAACTTTTTATACAATTTAAATATATTAATGCTTGTAATGTACAAATAGTGGCGGCTTTACATATTAAAAAATATCAAATTGCTTAATTCTATATTTTTTACAAATGATATCAACATTTCATAATCAAAATGATCCCTGTAAAGTGGGCTTATTTAAGTCTCGAGAGATTATTGAGAAATCATACACAAATGGTGGAGTACAATGCAGTATATATGTATGTATGTATATGGATGTATGCCGAACTTAATACAATTGCTGTTATATGCATTAGTTATAAGGGCATAGTGACCCATAGGTTAGCTTAAGATTTTAAGAAATTATATTAAACAAGTGACTTTCCAATTATATAACATTGTTGCTGTGTGAGTTCTTTGCAAAAAAAAAAAATTGAGATATATACCTTATAGCATAATTTATATATTAATTAGTGAATTACTGTTCCACAACACGTGACACGTTTTAATCAAACTTTTGTTACTTGCTGACAAAGTTTTTAAGGCATTCAGACGAAAATGTAAGCTTCACGTTTCAAGTTCTTGCAGTTGTATGGTTAAATGATAAATTACTGAAATTACAAAGAGTATAATTCATTCTTTTATGCTACCTTTTACGCATGAGCCCGCGCATTCATTAATGTTTAAGTTCACTGTTATTGCCTAAATATACACAAAGTTCATTTAAAAACATATATTTCGATAATTGCTAGACTGTGGTGTCAAACTCCTCAATATAAAATATAAGAAGTTATTGTTGCACACTTAAATTAAAATACAGGTTCCTCTGCTTTTGCCCTTTACGTAAGTCAATCAAGCAAGTTTAAGCTAACTTTGAAAACGAAAACTATTTTCGTATTTATATTTAATATTCGTTCAATACTATTGCAACTACGTGTAAGTATGTATCTGCATGCAGTATACACATCTGGATAGATCTGCTCAACAGGCAATTTTATGATTATTATTACATTAATTAGAAAAGCAATTAATTTGACTTTCTTATCTAATCTCAGAGAGAGTACATTCGCCTGCGATTACATGTGGCTGAAAGCAATGAAATCAGCATTTTTGTAACAGCAAAATTCCAAATTATAGCTATATGAGTAATGCATATAAATTAGATACTTATTTATTACTTTCGATTTTAATTTTTTAGGTACCGCCATTCCTTAATTATTACATAATTTAGTTAATATTCACTCATTTTCTACATAAATTTCCTTATTATTTTCATCAGTAATTATTTATTTTCGCTCTTTTTTGGGCTTTTTCTTTAAACCCGTATTTTTGTTTGTGTTTTTTTATCATATAAACAGTCTCCATTTTATATATTTTATCCTTATTATCATAATTATTATTTATTTATTTTATAATGCATTCGTATTGTTGCAATTTCTATCACGACTTTTAAGTATTTGTTTTTCTCTTGTAGATATAGTATGTGTGTGTGTGTGTGTGTTGTGTATTTAAGTATTTAGATATTCCCTTGTTATATTGTGTGTAATTTGATTTGTTTTGCTATTAATGGTTATTACAATTTTTTAAGTAAAAAGTTATATTATTTGTAACTTGCGTATTCACTATTTTAAACTAGTTAGTTGGGGCTGTAGTCTCTGTTGTATACTTGGCTGGGTTGTTTGGACTGCTATGCTGCGCGTACAATTCTTATCATACAACAACAGCACTTTTAGCTGCACTTCATATGTAGTTACATGTACTTTAGACGGCGCGTTTTCTGCTGTTGCTGCTGATGTTTATGACGTCAATGGTGACATACCGATTTGACGCGGGTCTGTTGGTGCGACAACACCCAGCTCTAAATTTTTAATTAGTAAATGAAGCCAGTGTTTGGTGGATTTGTCATCCTGGAGACATACTGAAAATGTCGCATCGCGCAGTTGATCTGGAAGACATTGTCGCAAAGCCTCACGTGCTCTACAGAATAAATAATAATGTATATAATAAATTTTTACTTTAAAAACATTTTTAAAACAAGACGATTCCAATGTTAAACCAACTTGAGCATACAGTATTTAGAAAACATATTAACAAATTTCACGTTTTACTACAAGATGTAGAGGTTGGTAAGATGTAAACAAATAATGAGATATTTTTTCAATGGCAGTGCATTAAATAACATTTCATATAGTATGCCCAGAACAGTTTATGAGTTCAAATAACTCAGCTAAATATACTATTATTTACAATTAAATTAAATATTTAATATAATAATAATAAATGTTTTCAATGGGATTGAGGTCAAGAGACCGAGCCGACTAGTCCATATTGCATTTTTTTCGGCGATCTAACCCCGTTTGGATCGGTAAGTGTTAATTTGTGTTTGTCGTCATTGGAGCACTAGTCCATAAACTCAATTCCATTGACCCGAAACCATACTTGTTCCAGCCTATTGGTGTGTTATTGGGTTACTGTCTTGGAGAAACACCCATTTTACCGGCATCTGCAAATGGTAGCATAACATTTTACAGTATAATGGCATATGCAATGCGTGTTGATCCATGATGCCTTCAATTCGATGGAACGGGCCAACGTCCCTGGACGGGAAAAATCTCCATACCATTATACTTGCCGCACAATGTTTTAAAGTTTTTGTGGTGTATCTTGGGTCATACTCTTGTATTATTATCTCAAAATCTTTCCCCCTATAAAAAATAATTTTCACTCTCCAGTCCAAAGTACGTTCCTACCTTTTTCTATTGGCCAAATCAGATATTTCTTAGCAAATTTAAGACGTCGTGCGATTTGCTTTCTAATAAAGGAGCCTTACGAGGTATGCGAGCAAACATTATTGGTCGAGTTTGTATAAGGTTTCTAATCAATTTCTTCTTCTTTTCCTCACTGCAATGTTTCGCGCTCTCCATTAAAGGAGACAAACACAATATTTTTTTCTTCCGTTTTTAAAAATAAGGAAAACTTGTAAAACTTCCTATTTATGTTATGAATGCAATAGGGACGTTACATATTACAGAACAATATTTTAAAAGTAAATATCTATATCTTATGTGGTGCCAAAAACAAGTCAAAATCATTAAACGAATGTCCTATACTATATCATTGCTCGCCTGTATAAAAATATATTTCTTTACTAGGCAATATTTTGCTACCTTGAATTCGCTTACTTAGACTCAATTATTAGAGGTATTTTGTCAGTTCTTAATTATCGAGAACTTACCTGGGATTGTCAGAAAGACGTAAATAGCATCGTACAACATGCTTCAGCAAACGTGCAGAGGGTTCCTTGGCAAGTTGTATTACCATTTTGCCCTGCAATCAAAATTAAACAAAACTAAGTAAACTTGTTATATGGCAAGGACCTAATTGAAAATTTACCAAAATAATAGCAACATGCGAAAAACGTTCATACGTTTGACAAATATACGAGAGGCCACTTTCGTCCAATAAAATCTTTTGCAGAATAAACGTAGCTACAGTTTTACTCAGTTCTGAACCGGTTTCCATTATTCGCAGACACAGTGGAATGATTTCAGTTGCTAAAAGGAAAGTTATCACTTCTTGCTCATCAGCCTGGTGAGTATAGGAAATATAATGAGTGAATGGCTAACATCAACAATTTAGTTGGTGTATAATATTTTTGCGAAGCTCAGCTCACCTTAACTAATGCACCAATTACGCCTAAACTTGTTAGTCGAAGGTATTCGAATGGCCGAGTTTTGGATGTTGTTTGCAAAAATGGATACAGGAACAATGGTATTTGCGCCTGCAGGAACACTGTACGCGTCTCCGGATGCGATGCGACGCATTGCAGTAGGGATAACGCGCTGCAGACGCGGTTTGATTGATGCGCAGTGAGTGTGGCAGGATTAATCGATGGATAAATATTAATTATCTCCTGTAAAAGGGCGGCGGTAGTTCCAAAGCTATGCCATAGCATTGGCGCAAGATCTGTCACTGTTTCACGTTTCTTACTCAACTCGAGTAAAGCTGTTTCACGACTCTCTGGATGTGCCAATTCGTTGATCCATTGAAATACCTAAAAAAGAGTAAGAAAGAGAAACGGAAAAATATAGTATATTTGTTGTGTGCTGGAAAGTTGCATATACAGTGTCGGACCAAAATATCATAAACAAAAAATGATAAACGATTTTGGAAACGGTGAATTAGTAAACAATATTTTAAAAAAGTTCACAATTAATCACAGCATTTCTTTCTTCGGGCTCCCTATCCACAATTCATGGAGGTGGCCATTAATAGATTTCATTTCAAATTTCAAAAATTCATTTCGGTAATATTAAGTTTAGCAGAGCGAGTATTAAGACGGTTGTGTGAAATTATAAAAATAAAGTACAATTTCAAAATAATTTAATACATTTTTCTAAAAAATAAATATTTAGTTATTGTTAATTTGCAGAAAAATTACACAGAATGGATAGGCGGATGAGCAAAATCTCAAATTTAATAACCTTATACCAGCATAAATCAACATATCATTGCTCATATTAAATTTATTATTTTAATTGGTATATAAAATTTACTACAATTATTATAGTCCGAAAATATGACATCTTTTTATTTTTCAAGAAATACTTTTGAAACATGGAGGATGTAAAGTAATGGCCTGGATGTTTCTCAGGTCACTGAGTAGGTCTGATCAATCAAAGTAATGGCATAATGAAGTGTTTTATGTACATATATAAATATTCTTTAAAACGTTATGCTTTATCAAGCTGAAAAGGAAAAGCTGTAAAAATGGATCTACCAGCACGATAACGATCCGAAACACACGGGTAAATGTGTGAATGATTGGTCTATTTCCAATAAAATAGAAGTATTGTAGTGGCCCGCGCAAACACCAGATCTCAATCCCATAGAAAATCTATGGGAAATTGTACTTCCCAAAATTGAGCGGGAAAATTGCAAAAACAAGGACACTCTCTTTGTCCAGGGCGAACGGGCATGGAAAAAGATTTCTCAAGACATTTTAAACAATTTAAATAAATCTATGCCACGAAGATGTGAATGGAGAATGGAGTCATGTGTAGAAGTTCACGCAAGTGAGGAAAGTTCTCTGATCGCCATTCACTTGGGAGTGGCCAGAAACGATTATTTTACATATGGCTCAATCAGCTCACGACTTCCGGTCTTTGACCAAGTATCCTCTGGGTAGCCTAAGAACATCCGTTTGAAGGCGAGCTAAAGTAAGAAGGCGAAACATCCCCTACATAGGGTTGTGCGCTGGGCTTGGTACCCGCCACGTAAAAAACACCCCCAATGAAAAGTAACAACCAGCCTCGGATGAGAGACCCCCCTTTTCATGTCGACCATGGCAAACGAAATAAGGACTACGAATTGAGGGCATGCACCTGGAATGTCCGGCCCCTAATTAGGAAGGTGCCGCTGCCAAGCCGGTTTATGTCCTCGTGAATATAAAGGCTGACATCACCGCCGTCCAAGAAATGCGATGGACGGGACAAGGACTGAGACGAGTAGGTCCTTGTGGCATTTACTACAGCGGCCATATAAAGGAGCGCACGTTTGGTGTGGGATTCGTGGTGGGAGAGGGACTCCGATCACTCACTCCGGTAAATGAACGTCTAGTCACAATCTGCATCAGAGCGAGGTTCTTCAACATATCGCTGATTTGCGCTCACGCCCCAACAGAAGAGAAGGACGATGTGACCAAAGATGCCTTCTATGAGCGCTTGGAGCGCACCTATGAGAGCTGCCCCCGCCACGATGTCAAAATCGTGCTTGGCGGCAAGGTGGGCAAAGAAAGTATCTTTGGCACTACGGTAGGTAAATTCAGCCTCCACGACGAAACATCCCCAAATGGGTTGAGGCTGATCGAACGGGGCCCGAAATATGGTTATCTGTAGTACTTGATTCCAGCACAAGAAAATACATCAATCTCCGGAACGAAAAGCCACCAATCAGATCGATCATATTGTGATAGACGGAAGACACGTCTCCAGTGTTCCAGACGTGCGCACGCTACGAGTCCTAACATCGACTCGGACCACTATCATGTTGCAGCCAAAATTCGCACCCGCCTCTGTGTTGCAAAAAACGCACGTCAACCAACACAAGGAAGGTTCGACATCGAGAAGCTGCAATCACAACAGACAGCCGAACGATTTTCTACTCGGCTTGCACTCCTGCTCTCTGAGAGCACTAGTCAACAACTCGGTATAAGGGAACTGTGGGAACATTTCAAACTCCTTACGTACAGCTGCAACCGAAACCATTGGTTTTCGTGTCGCAGCGCAGGAAAACAGACTGCCTACCTCGCAACCTTATACGTGAAATACGTGAATATGAAGAGCTTGATAAGCTGGCCGACAGGGGTAATGCTCGAAAATTCTACGAAAAAATGCGGCGGCTTACAGAAGGTTTCAAGACCGGAGCATACACTTGTAGAATCCCCCAAGGTGATCTAGTCACCGATCCCAGAGCATACTTAAATTATGGAGGGAACACTTATCCAGCCTGCTGAATGGCAGTGAACGTACAGCGCCAGGAGAAGGCGAACCCGATTCCCTAATCGATGACGATGGAGCAGACGTTCCATTGCCCGAACATGAAGAAGTTCGAAAGCAATTACCTGTCTGAAGAACAACAAAGCGACGGGGGCTGTTGGATTGCCGGCCGAGCTATTCAAACACGGCGGCGAAGAACTGATAAGGAGCATGCATCAGCTTCTTTGTAAAATATGGTCGGACAAAAGCACGCCCAACGATTGGAATTTAAGTCGTGGACTTAACTTAGACAGCCGGTTCTACGCACCGGAATTGACTCGGATTTTATCCGACCAAGGGCTGTTTTTTCGGCGATCTAACCCCGTTTGGATCGGTAAATGTTAATTTGTGTTTGTGTTATTGGAATTTAAGTCTGCTCTGCCCAATCCACAAAAAAGGAGACCCCCACAATCTATCGAACGTATTGTGTGAAAGATTAAAGCCCACAGTCAACAAACTGATTGGACCTTATCAGTGTGGCTTTAGACCTGGCAAATCAACAACCGACCAGATATTCACCATGCGCCAAATCTTGGAAAAGACCCGTGAAAGGAGAATCGACACTCACCACCTCTTCGTCGATTTCAAAGCAGCTTTAGCCAGCATGAAAAAGAGCTACCTTTATGCCGCGATGTCTGAATTTGGTATCCCCGCAAAACTAATACGGCTGTGACACCAAAAACTCCGTGAGGATCGGGAAAGATCTCTATTTTTTAACATGACAAACTTATGACATTTATATAATAACAAATTAATATTAAAAATATTAAGAAATTAGAGCAGTTGTTCTTGTTGTAGCGGCAAAATTCTGCCGAGTTGACAGTCCTTGCCCGGATAAAAGTCCGGGTCCGTTCCGGTTACGTAGACTCGACTGTCGTGGGAGCGGAGAAATTAGAGCTCGACATCAACTGACAGAATATCCTGAATACTAGATGTTTCAATCATATGAAGACAGGAGTTAAATGATACCTCATGGGATCAGAGTGAACCTCGCGCAACTTTGTTCTGAATACTTCAATAAGCTATATTCATACTTATTTAGAATCGACTCTGACATATTAAACCTGTTTCCTGAATGACGCTTATCCCTTCTTTGCACGCTATATCAAACCAAATACCTAACACCCCTCTCTCTTTATGGTCTATCCCCATCGAAACAGCTTGCTGATCAAATTGCAAATTGCGGCTCCCCAGAATAGATATATGAAATATATCCGAAATAAAACATGAATCCCAAAAACTGAATTAAAAATTTAATATTATTTTTAAAAATTAAAAATCCTATTTTGTATCAAAAATTTTTTAATAAAAAAATTTGCAATCCTGGCTCCTATAAGTATTCGCTTCTAAAGCAAATATTATTGAAATAAGAATATTACCAAGAGTTCGTAGAATCCTCCTAACGTACCAACACAAAGCTGTATGAAGAAAGACTTTTTATAATAACAATAATTTAAAATTCTCCTCTTTTACGCTGATGCAAAAAATCTAAATCTAATAAATTAAGCGTCTGATTGGTTACAATTGAATGAATTAAAATCGTAAATATTTATCCATATTAAAAAATTTAACACTTATTTTGCTACTTTATGACACATCCACGCTTACTCAAGGTAATACATACATATGTACATATGTATGTACCGGGCGACGTGTGGGTACAAAGACTACATGGTACTTCACCATTATATAATAATTGTTATTTTTTAGATACATTTCTTGTTTTCATATTTTCCAAAAATAAAGCACGCACAAAATAATTAACTTCCAAATACACAGAAGCGATACTATCTCACATATGTATATGAATAAATGAAATATTTGCTGCTATTAAGACTAATTTAATTCACGCGAAAACAAATAAAACATTTTTGTACACTTTTATATAGTGCATATACATACGCTCAAAAGCAAACGAAATTTAAGAATTTTGTCAGTGCGTATTGCTTGTTTGTGAGCCCAACTGTCTGAATCATGTGAAGTCAACAAAAAGAAGTAAATAACAACGACTAGTTGTGTTCTTGTTGGTAAAAGGCAGCATATTACTTTTAGTGTTGACGTTTCTCTGTTGTTTACAATCTAGGGGCATTTTCACGCTGATAATTTATATACTTATTTTTATAATAATAATCGTTACCGCTACACTAGCCTGCTATAAACCATAATGTACAGAAAATAGTTAATCCAAAAAGTGGATTGAAGTTTGAAGGAACGAGGCTAAATATGTGACAATACAGTAAATTGTCGCACCTGCTTTAAGATGATATGTACTGGTGATAGAAGACTAGAAACTGTTTTTATCAATGAACTAAAATTTTGTTCTATTGCCTTTTTCTATCTACGGAGTTACAAAACGTTCTCTACATCTAATCTCGTGCAATTTGGGAAATCACATTAAACCTTATATCAATACTTAGTCCCTGTCCCTGTGTCCATTTCTATGCTTAAATCTTTAAAACTAAGCAACGGATTTTGAGACGACTTTTTTTTTTAACAGATAGAGTGATTGAAGAGCAAGGTTTACATAAGTATACATACTTATGTATGTATAATAACATCCATTAAATAGTGGAGAAATACTGTTATTTTTGAGGTTTCTAATGTGATGTCGTAAATAATTACATTTTTTCCGCTTACATTGCAAACCTAGGCTGAACCCTACAAGATTTATTAAAACAATGTACTAAGTATTGTACACATTGAAAAGATCTACAGAAACTCCGCGATGGTATATGTCTATCTCTTATGGATCCCACAATAATATTTTTTGTTATTTGCTTTTTACGACAAATAATGGCTAAATTTCGAAGCGATTTTAACTAATACAGCATGGATACTTATTCAATTAATTGCCTTAAATACATTGTTGATTTAATATAAGTATGTAGATCTGCATGGCTCTTTACTGCATATGATTTAAATGAATATTTTCGAAGATATTACAGATTTAAAAATTACGAGACTTAACGTCTGTGGTAGTACAGGGCGGCCGGGACCTCCGCGAGGAATATTTAAACGGAACCCATGAAGTATATGCCTACAATTTCAAACTGATTTTTCCTCAAAAATAATACAATTGCTAAATATTTGGAATAGTAGAAAGAACTGCAACCAAATACGCAGTGCAATGGATTATAACTGGCTCAGTAATCAGTCGATGAATGCCAGCCGACTTTTTCGTCTTTCCACGCGTGAGAACCGGTTCATCATGTGCAGTCCACTAGAATGACTGTCATTTGGACTCCACTGTGGAATGACGGAGGCATGGTTCTATTGCCATATAAACTGCTTTAGATGTAAATCCTATTAAATAATGTAGAATTTTATTCATTGTTGCGTAAATATGTATATTTTTCTCAATACAAATAATTCAATACTTCACTGCATATTTTTTCCTTTCTTATTGCGTACACTTGCTCGTACATATGTATGTACATAAGTACGTAAATTTGACTGTACAATCAACAACTTCAACTATCTATAAAAAAAGAGCTGAACACATACATACATATTTATTGAAGCGATAAAAACACCAGTTCTTGTGTTTTTGCGAAATTCATTTAGAACGCAATTTATGAAACCATTTGCCTACATGATAGACTACACCCGTACAAAAATATGTACAGGTATGTATGTACATTTACCAACGCTTATTTGTGCATGTTAGGTAAGTTGAGTTATACATACATACATATGTATATAAAAGGTAAATAATAACAAAAACGCTTAATTTTATTGGTAAACAAAATCTCGTTGGAGGCCTTTCATTTTTCACATTTGCAATATTAAAAGATGTGTGTATGTATGTACATACATAGTACATGTAGTAAATTTTTATTTGTACTTTTTTTAAGATATACTCAATTTAAACTCGTTTGTTAAAAGCACATAGTCAGATAATTACATTAAATCATTCATAAAACCAATCAAGCTTGTTCCAGAAACAATAGGGGGATTCTCTTGCTCTTGCAAGATTGCAGATTGTTAAAATATGTACCGAAATATACAAAGGCACGAGAGCACCCATTACAGAATCCAGTGATATATGAACTGCTGATTCGGTCAATTTATTGTATGTATTATATGTACTATGTTCGGAACGACAACGAAAACATGTTTTCGTGGGAAAAACTGGTTTTCGCACGAAAACTTGTGTTTTCGTCCATGTAAAATCTCTCAAACGAAAACACAGTTTTCGCTAAAACTACTTGGAAACTTACATTCCACTTATTATAATCGGTGCCTGCTCTAGTTTAATCGATGTTTTTGGAAGACATACATATTTCGACGTCACTTGATATTTGTTTACATTCCATACACAAATACAGCTGCCACTTGATATTCTCATATTAGGGGGATTCTCTTGCTCTTGCAAAACCTTGCACGGTGCAGAAATTGCATAATTTTCCTCTTGGTGTAACGGCACAACAACAAGTATAAAATTATTTGCAATGGCTGTAAAATATGTTAGACCAAAACCCATGTTTATTTTCATGCCGTCATATTATATATCACTAGATTCTGCAATGGGTGCTCTCTTGGCCTGGCATATATCGGTATAGGATTTTTGCATTTTGTGTCATCGTGCAATCTTGCAAGAGCAAGATAATGCCGCCATTGATAGTTGTCAGTAAAAACTCATCGAAAACACGTATTGTCGGTCCGAACGACTTAGATTCCACAACATACAAATGTGTTTTCAAAATGTTTTCAATGTAGGTCCGAACATAGTAGTATTAGGTCTACAACTCTGCTTCCGCCGTTTTCCAATAGATGTCTCTAGGATCAAGCACTGGTCGATTAAATCGTTCGATCTTGGACATTTGTGTCAATATTAACCCAACAAAATATTTGTAGAGATCTGTTTGCATCCCAAACTTATTCTCAACTGAAAATGTCACTTTTTGAGCCGAATTCTCGACATTTGCGGGAAATTTTGCTTTTCTTTTTTTATTCCAAGAAAAGCGCGGCTGAGGACCCGTCCACGCTTTACTGAGGCTGACACATACATATGTACATAGATAATACTATTACTCTACTACTACCATCTACATATATGATTTCTATTAGGTATTAAAAAATATTGAATTTTTTTAAAGCAACTTGTATTAATCTACAAAAAAATGGATCATAAAGCATTTCGTGTATTAATTAAGCATTACTCTTTGAGGGAATAAGGGAAAACACTTTTGGACCGTTTTTATACAATAAAGCCTTAAATGACTATTGTGAATTGGCGCACCTTCTGCATTCAATCTTAACAAAAAAAAGTGACAAATCTTTATAATTTACATAGAAATTATAAAATCTATTTAAAAGTTACCTTCCTCAACAATTTAAGACAAAATATGTATTTAAGTAAAATGACAGCTAGCACAGGGTTGCAATTATTTTTTTACGTGTCATTGCACGAAAATAAACATGGGTTTTAGTCTGAAATATTTTACCGCCATTGCAAATTTTCTGTTTGTGTTTGTTATTGTGGCGTTGTACCAAGAAGAAAATTCTGCAATTCTAGCAGCGTGCAAGGGCTTTGCAAGAGCAAGAGAATCCCCCTGTCTTCTGTTCAATATTTTTTATTAGCTCCTAAATAGTATCGAAATTATGCAAAAATATGTACATATATAAGCAAATTTACCATATAAATGCATAGAATAATACTACCGAGTTACAACTTTAATCTAACAAAAACTGGGCAGTGCAAAATGTATCTCGTGAGACCATTAATTCAGTATTCAACGAGAACTCGTTTCATTGCGGTGAGATGAATCTTGCAAGAGCTAAACTAGTAATTCAATAGACCTCCTACGTTCCACTGTAATCCAGAAAAATTCTGCTTCCAGTCATGCCACTATAACCAGGCACCAAAGTCTGTCCGTTCTGCTGTCGGATTGAATACACACTCTTCTGAATGAAGCTGCACTTCGAAGCAGTGCTTATATGCAAAAATAATTGCAACCAAATTTGATTTTGAAAATCAAAGACAGTCATTTTATTCTGCCGTCAGTGATTGTGTACAAAGGTACATTCAGCTGGCAATAGTTCCATCATTTTTTTCCCACATTGGAGTTTTAATTATTTATAAACCAGATTGAACTAAAACTTAATAAACAAATAGTCAATGAAATAAAATTGTAAATAATACCAAATAAGCTAACAGCGTCAGTTCACGCTGCGAATATGCGAATTAATTATATATTTGAATATTTTTCAAATGAGAATGACGCACTAGTTTCGTGTATACATTTCCATTTCATAATAACTGATCGTATTGGGAGAAAAATAGGAATCACTGTAGTATACTGATAATTGATAAAGAAGAATGTTGACCTTGAACTTGGAACAAATAAAATTACACAAAAGTTTCAGAAAACATTTCTGGGATATTTCACTTCAACAATTTCATACTTTTTCGAAAAACAATAAAAGTTAATATACTAAAATTTATTAGTAGAAACCCTCAAAGGGAGAGTAGAATAATGATTTATCCATCTATCTGAGGGGAGAGTATTATTTTTATACCCTGAACGGGATATATTAAGTTTGTCACGAAGTTTGTAACACCCAGAAGGAATCGTCGGAGACCCTATAAAGTATATACATACATATATAAATGATCAGTATGTCGAGCTGAGCCGATTTAGCCATGTCCGTCTGTCTGTCTGTATATATACGAACTAGTCTCTAGTTTTTAAGATATCGTTTTGAAATTTTGCAAACGTCATTTTCCCTTCAAGAAGCTGCTCATTTGTCATACCTGCCATACAAACTGAACGATCGGAATCAAATGCTTGTATGGAAAACTTTCACATTTGACAAGATATATTCACGAAATTTGATATATATTATTTTCTAAGGCAACAATGTTATCTCCGAATAAATTGTTCAGATCGGTTAACTATAGCATATAGCTGCCATACAAACTGAACGATCGGAATCAAGTTCTTGTATGGACAACTTTCACATTTGAAAAGATATATTCACGAAATTTGGTATATGTTATTTTCTAAGGCAACAATGTAATCTCCGAATAAATTGTTCAGATCGGTTCTATAGCATATAGCTGTCATACAAACTGAACGATCGGAATCAAGTTCTTGTATGGACAACTTTCACATTTGATAAGATATATTCACGAAATTTGGTATATGTTATTTTCTAAAGCAACAATGTAATCTCCGAAGAAATTGTTCAGATCGGTTAACTATAGCATATAGCTGCCATACAAACTGAACGATCGGAATCAAGTTCTTGTATGGACAACTTTCACATTTGATAAGATATATTCACGAAATTTGGTATCTATTATTTTCTAAAGCAACAATGTAATCTCCGAAGAAATTGATCAGATCGGTTAACTATAGCATATAGCTTCCATACAAACTGAACACATAGTTACTAACAGAAATGCACCTGTGAAGGGTATTTAGCTTCGGTTCAACCGAAGTTAACGTTTTTTTTGTTTTATTAAAGAAAAGCATAAAATCTCAAAAGAGTTTATTCTAATTAAAGTGTTGGTTGAAAAGAGACGCGCGTAAGCGTCAGACCACAGCCGGCCGAGCTTAGACCATCCTTAGGCCCATTACAATCCCGGGTGGTAACCGGTTTAAGTCTTATCCAACAACTCAGAGGATTTGGTAAATAAGTAAATAACTCGATTCATTTCTAACCAAACTGCCCAATGTGTCTTGAGTTGGAGTATTAGGAGCCGTGGGATATGCCCCTTCTCAAGCGGCTAAATGTTGGGCTGATTGTAGATAAATTAAAAAGATCCTACTCTTAGGCCAAAGGAGCTTAGCGACTATTTTTTGCTATTCTTAATCCCAGATATTGTTTTTACATCACAAGAGAATTATGCACATAATATGTATGTAGTATATATGCACCATATATGTACATATGTATATGTATTGTACATATGTAAATATTTTAGAATATTGCGTGTGCACAAATTCCGTTGTTGATTGCAATTTGGTGGTTCAATGGTTTTTTGTGTTCTCGCGATAGTTTGTATATGTATGTATATACATATGTACGCTCATATGCCCATATGAATGTCAAGCTATGTGTTGTGGGCCAATGTACGGCCTTGCCGCATGTCATCAAACAACTAAGCTGCCAACTGAGTAATCGTGTTCATGTGTGTAGATATGGTAATTACAGACGTACATATACATATATATATATATGTATGTATATACATATGAATAGAAGGTATTAGAACTTCAATGCAGTAAAAATAAATAATGTCCTTCTGTTGTCGCGAATATTTCCATTAAACAATTGTAACCATACATCTACTTATTTTTTGATGCATGATTTTTTAGTGTTTAAGCGGAATTCTTTAAAAAGTAATGAGATTGTCCTCGTATTTAGAATGCTTAGGGTCATTATACTGCAAAAATATGGATCTTACCTCTAAATTTACTTTTTGTACACTTGGAAGACCACTGTACTTTAAAATCTGGGATGGGATTTAGAATAGCATCCCCCGATTACAGGTTTAAAATTATAGAAAAGGTCCTCCAGACCAAGAAAATATGTATATATATGTAAGTACATATGCATATCGTCACCTAAAATGTAAATAACTTATCATCAAAAAATTCGAAATTGAGTGTCTTATTGATTATGATTCACTACGTTATTTTGCATTTCAGGTGACGATATACAGTATCCGACAAAACTATGTATACCCCAGCACATTTTCTATTGTTCTTTGAATATTTTTTTCAAAAGTTCAACAATTCAAAATTTGTACATACGGTAAGTGCACACTGTAAGTTGACAAATAATAACGGTATAATATTTACCGTTAGCTTTTATTTTGCTTGCAGAATGTGCACTTGTTGATGATCAGTTGAACTTTGCAGGCGACAAAATTATGTATACCGTGGCAATATTTGTGCGTAGTGCTTCTTTGCGTAAATAGTTTTTGCAAATATTTAGAAACAAGCTCGACAAAGGTAAAATTTCATCATTTTATACTCGATAAAAGTGTTTGGGTAAATAATATAAAGATTTTATTTAGTGAAATGCCAAGATCTGCAGAAATATAGCGTTGACCTGCGAAAATTGATTGTTCATGATCATTTAGATGGAATGGGATACGGAAAAATTGCAAACAAATATTCTAAAAGCAAGGCCACAATCCAAAAAGTGATCAAAAATTACCAAAAAAATGGTGGGTTAGAGAGTGCTCCAAGATCAGGCCGCCCTAGAGTAACTACAGTGCGCGAAGAGACAAAAATAGTGAGAGAAGTGAAAAAAGATCCGACTGTATCAGCCCGATTTATTAGGCAGAGCCTTCAAATAGATGTTTCCGAGCGAACAATTCAACGAAGAATTCGAGAGGACGGGTATTCCAGCCACTACAAGATTAAAAAACCGTTCATCAGCAAGAAAAATTTAAAGGCACGATTGGAGTTTGCAAAAAAGTATTACAAACTGCCACCAAATTTTTGGAAAAAGATAATTTGGAGTGATGAAAGCAAATTTGAATTTAAAAATACTAAAGGACGGCAAAAAGTTTGGCGAAAGAGCCACGAGAAGCTTCAGAGTAATGGCATTCAAAGCACCATAAAGTTTGGAGGCGGCAATGTATTGGTTTGGGGTTGTTTTAGCTACAGTGGTCTCTCAAATCTCGTAATGATCGAAGGTAAAATGACGGGAGAGTCTTATGTTCAAATGTTAAGTACCAATTTGGAGCCAGTTACGCAAAAAATGGGCATACAGGATAACTTCATATACCAGCAGGACAACGACCCCAAGCATACAAGTCGGGTTGCAAAAGAATACTTCGAACAAAAAGCGATAAAACTCCTACCATGGCCTGCCCAAAGCCCCGACTTAAACCCCATTGAGCACTTATGGCAATATTTGTATGACAAGCTTGACCGATCTTCTTGCCGTTCAAATAAAGGCGAGATTTTTAATAAATTGAAAGACTCCTGGGAAAATATACCCCAGTCACTCCTTCAAAACTTGGTTGACAGCATGCCTCGACGTCTATTGGCAGTAATTAATGCTAAGGGTGGCAACACTAAATATTGAAGCTCTAGTGTGAAGGTAACCTCAAAATTTATTCGGGTATACATACTTTTGTCGTTCCTAAGAATTTCTCTTTTTCAGATTACCGCGTATTTTGCAGTCACTAGCACTAAAATGCAGAAAATTAATTTAATTTTTTGTATGTAGTATACTCATAAGCAAAAACAAAAACCATGCAAAAAAATAAACTTCACTTTTCAAAAGATATGATAATTTTCTTTTCAACTTTCATGGGGTATACATAGTTTTGTCGGATACTGTATATATAGTTGACGCTGACTTATGGTTTTTGAGATATTTGCATTTAAAGTTCAAAAATTCAACTATTTAAAATGAATTTATAATGAATTTAATAGTTATATTTTTAACTTTTATATCCACTAACACTTCATTAATTCGTTTCTAACTATTTATTTTATATGAAATAGTGCAAAAATAACCTTTATTCAACATTTAACTTTTGTTCAATTATTTTTGTTTACACAATAACAAAAGGGTTGCATTCTAACAAATTAGTTCTACCTTACGTTCATATTTTACAGAAGAACCAAAAGAAATAAAGAAAACAAATAATACCCCCATGACAGAAAATATATAACATATTAGTTTTCCGCATAGAATTCTTTTTGCATTGGCGGTCTTCGGCCTCGCTTCAAAAAAATAACCCTAGTCGGACTAACACCTGGGCGTGCTCAGTTCTTTTGCGTTGAATTCCTTTTTGCGTTGGCGGCCTTCGGCCGCGCTTCAAAAAAAATAACGCTGTCCGATCCACCACCAGGATTTATCAAGATAATGAGAATAATTAATTTAGTTATGACGTCATAATCTTTATTTTTTCGGGAAATATTTAGTATCGCGCCGGTTAAGTATCGTTTATGGAGAAAAACAGGGGGGCTACCCCCCTCACGCTCCCTTATTGGAAAGAAGAAGGATCGAACTTTTTAATAAACCCACCCTCGACCCCCTAGAGCCCCTATAGACCTGTAGGGAGCCCTTTGAAAACGACGAAAAATCAGTGTTTTTGCTCATTTTTCCGTGCAAACTGAAACCAATGCAACCCAGCCAACATTTTTGTAAGTACTTTTAATATTTGTTGTAAATAAAGCTTTATTTACAACAAATATTAAAAATATTAATATACAGAAACGTTATATTGAAGTGTTAGTAAGTGAAAAGTGCATAATATAAGTGAAAAAGTTATTCACAATATACAAATTATCAATGTATGTAAAAGTTGTCAATTTTTTAACTTTAAATGCAAATAACTCTGGCCAGTCCAACACCGGCAAGCCATCCACAGTATTTTAGCATTGAATACCTTTTCGCGTTCACTTCATACATTTATTAAGTGGGTTTAATTTATTCCCTTTTGTTTGTGCTTTCTCGGTAATTTGACAGTTCAAATTAGGCAGTCATTTTGGTTTTTCGCATTATTGAACTCAATGCAGAAAAAGGTGTATTTTATTTAAAGATTTACAAAGAAATTAACCATCAAAAGTAATTAAAAACATTACTAGTGGTTTTTATAATTCATAAGTAATATATGGGCGTGAAAATGTATCCATAATTGGCTTGGTACAATGCACAACAGATGAAAATGCACTAGCATATATTTAGAAATTGGCAAAAAAATAGCATTTTTTAAAGTGAATTTGTGGAAAAATTTGTGAACCGATTTTTATAAAATATGTTTTAAAATAACCGGCGCGATACTAAACCCGACCCATTTTTTCTTATTATTATTCCATTACAAAATATGGTAACACTAATTTTTTGCTTGTTTACAACCATTCACTTATTTTATGAATAAATGGATTTTAACTAAAGTTTGATATGGAATTAAAGTAATTTTTGCACTATTAAATATAAAATAAATGATTAGAAACAAATTTACAAAACAAAATATAAGTGTAAAATTCATTATGAATCGGAGAAACACGCATTTTAAATAGTTAATTTTTTGAACTTTAAATGCAAATATCTCAAAAACCATAAGTCAGCGGCAATTATGTGTATATATATTCCTGATCTGGAGGACCTCCTCAATCCGTACATACCCATTTTAACCCCGAAATCGGGGAATGCTATTCTAAATCGCAGCCATATTTTTTATTTTCTTCATATGCTTATCGAATTCATTAAATTGTTGTTCAATTTTAAATTTGCTCCTTGTTAAAGATATAATAAATGTAAAGAGTGTTAGTTAAATATAACAACAAAATGTATGGCAAACTCAAGAAACTGTTAAAACTAGGCAAGTTACCATATAAGTATGTACACAAAGTAAATATTTCTACAAAAAAATCATATATGTACATACATTTATGCATATATGTACATACATATATCTATATGGTTATAGTAAAGGTAACTATTAAAAACATAAACTCCCGTTTCGTGGATAAAGTAAAATAGAATATAAGAAAATATGGACGTAAACCATTGAAGTACGTGCAAACAGCAGAAGCACCTGGTAACGAAACTGTCAAATAAGTAAAGTCATTCAATAATATCGGTTGAAGGTAAATGCATATATATACATATATGTTATATATGTACACAATTATGTTTGGAAATGTTTACCACTGTTATATATACTTATGTTTATACGTGCGTATATATGCATACCAACTGGTTATATATTTTGTAAGGAAATGTATTGAAAGAATTAATGTTTGTACGTGTAAAATATTTTACGACTGTTATACATATGTACTACTTGGTACTTACTCTTTCCTGTTCGGTTGAAGGAGTCATGCAGGCGGGACTAGGCTGAGCACTCATTATAATTTTTAGATTCGTTAATCGATTCCACGTTGAAGAATTATTCACTGGCGGAGTATTGCTGTAAAAATTTGCAAATGAATAACTTGCTTTATTTGCTTTTCTCTTTTATGAAATATGCTGAGCAATCGGCTATGTTCGCTTTCAAACGCGAAACTGTTCACAAAAATGGCGGCGATACCCGAATTGTAAGAAATTATTTATTGGAAAATACAGCACGTTTTTAATGAGCAGTTGAATATAATTATAAAAAACAACATACAACCAAAATTACCAAAATTGTTTAATAAAAAGAGATTTTTCTATTTCCCAAAAGTAAAAATTTTGCTTCGTTAAATAATTGGCCTTCTGTTTTATTCCATTTCTTCCTTTCTCGACCACTTGCTTTATCACACTTCGCAATCACGTAACACACACACAAAACCACTAAGTGACCAAACGAAAAATTTTATTTTCACCAATTAGTTTCAGTAACTTACTTGTACTTATTAAATTTTTAATATATATCACTTATTTGAACAAATTTATAATTTTCTAGTCTTGTTTCGTACTGAACTTTGTGAAAACAGAGCAATTTATGAAAGCGAAAAAATCAGGTTCTCAATTGATACACGACCAACACTTTGTGACAATAATGCCAACCCTCGAATTAGCTCGGCAATTGTTGGAGGATTTTATAACAGTATAAAGTGCTGAACACATAGAGCGCGCAGACTGCAAGCGACATTTGTCAAATATTAAAATACACACGTTCTTAAGGACACAGTTATTTCGACAGCTGGACGACTACACGACTGCAGGCCGTCAGCTGTAGCTCTCGCTAACTTCAATATATTTTTATATTTGCCTACGACAGTAGAGTTGACAGTAGAGAAGAGTGATGCCACTAATATGTAAAATGTCAAATTATTCAAAGCTCTAACAAACCTGACGATATTTTACAAATAAAAGCATAAAATAGATCTGTTATATCATTTGTAATAACAATTGATAATTTAAAACAAATAAATTTACATATTTACTTATTTTGTGCATAAAAATTTCACTTTGAACAATATATTAAAATTTCATTCAAGTGAAAGGTATTAGTATGGCCACAAAGAAATTGTGTACATGCAAAATGTTATGTCGCTGCCTTTTTACAAATGTTCATGTGAAGGAATCAAGACGCCATTTACAGTTCACTGTCGTGCTGCCATGTCGTGTCGCGCTCTATGTGTTCAGCACTTCACAGTCGTAATATTGGTCAATTTTTGCTTGCTTGCCATCGGCATTTTCAAGTAAACTGCGCATTTGAAAAATTTTGCAGCGAATTTCACAAACTTGACTTAATCACAGACGCTGGCCAGATAAAGTCTGGCTTTTCCTGGTACTGAAAGCCGGCTTTCCTGGAAATTTGTTTGCTTTTATTATATGACGCGAATATCCCATATTCATTTAATATTTTACTGCCGTCCCAAAATAAAAGTGGCATCGGCAAATTACTTGCAAAACTTCCTTACGCCCATAGATTTTGTATCGCGCATACCTTAATAAACGCGGTGAAAAAGCTGAGTGTTGAAAAATTCGATTTTGACACCGCATTAAGATGTAATTTTTGTAATTGTAAATGTAAATAAATAGTCGGATAAGTTCTGGTTAAAAAAAGGTTGTACCATATATGGGTTTTCGGTTTGAATGTATCTGAATCAATAATACCATTTCATGACGCTTCGAAATAATTGTAAAAAATATGATCCAAAACATTTAAAAAATTTGAACGACTAGTTGTTTTTAATTACAACTACATTTTTGTAGGACAAAGCAAGTAACTTAGAATAATTCATATATTCTATTGTGAATTAAGGTTTGTCTGGTGGTGTCGTGCTTTGCTTCGCCATTGTTGAAAAGTTTAGTTAAAACGCACAGCACAATAAACTCAACACATAAAATGAAGATGCCGAACGGACGAAAAACAGAAACAAAGTGAATGTAGATAGAGGTAAACCACGATAATTCTGGAAAAAAATATAAAAAACGACATCAAAGCGAGAATCTCCTGTTTTTGGTGACGAATCATATATAGAACGCATTACTTCTCATTGTTTGCGAATGCATTGAGATTAGATGAGCAGCAAAGTGATTTTCAGTAAATATTAAGACTACATCACAAAAGAAACATTTCAGTAAAATATATACGTGAAGTCATTGTGTTGTTGAGCAGGAAAGTTACTGGGAAAGAAAAGTATAAAGTTCATCCAGAAAAAACATAGAAATATAAATATGAAGATAACGGTAACTACCTTGACGGATAGCGTGTTTTTCTTGGATGTTTCCGAAGAACTGGAGCTGGAAAACTTCAAGGCATTTTGTGAAGTAGAGTCTGGAACACCCATATCTCAGATAGTTATCGTGTTCAATGGTGCTCCATTGTTAGATGACAAAAAACCGCTAAAATATTTCGGTATCAGAGATGGTGACTGTGTAATATTACAAAGTTTGCCAGTCGGTCGCAGTATAGGTGCTCCAGCGACCGGTGGTCTAGGTAAGTAAATTGCATTCATTTATATAAAAATATATTTCAATTGTAGTTCTAAATATTATGAAATAGAATGATACGCACTAAGCTGTTTCAAGGCTTTTTATTGTTCTGAAACATAAGTGGGTCAATGCGCGTAAAGATTTCATGGCGCTAATGCTTTAAATGCAATCAGCGAAAGAAAAAAATTACATGTATTTAGATTGGTTGTGGCATATATGGTAGCGTATATTTACTTGTATATATGTTGATCTGGGTTTCTTGTCATCTACATACGTATACATAGCTGCACATAAGACATATGTATGTGTTAAGGAGACCTCGTTAATATAAAATTATTTGTTTAAAGCAAGAGTGCAATGGACAAATTTTCTCACATTCAAAGAACGATATTTAAAATTCCAAGATTCAAGGGCATTTAAAATAATCTTAATGCATAACATTTGGTTTTGACAACTAAAAAATATATATTTAAAAAGTGTACATTGTCCTCATTTAGAAGCACATACTTATGTATCGATACATATGTATGTATATACCATATATGAATAATTAAATTTAATAAAATTATTGTTTCAAATACTTATGCCCCGTATCTACATTTTAATCTACGCCTTAGATACATATATTTTATGCAATGTTAAATTATTTTTTCTTAAAACCTTTTCCTCATTTTAACGTATCTATGTTTAACTTTTTGTTATTCCCTTATTTATATAAGGTGTATTTTAAAAAATAAATTACAGTAAGGAATTTTTCAGCTAGAAACACTGAAATATTTATCAATACGTTCATATTTTGAAAATAAGTATATTGAAAAATTTCCAATATTTTCTTTTAACAATTGCTAGGTAATATTCTAGGAACTGGTGTTGGTGGTGGCAGTAATTCGGGGCTGGTACCAGGATACCGCCCTTCACCTAGCGACATGGATTACTCTGATTCCGATGAATTTAATGTCAACTACGATGACGACCCAGCTGCAGTGCGTACAATGCTTCTTTCAAATCCAGAATCGCTGTCCCTATTGAAACAAAATAATCCGAAATTGGCCGATGCATTATTATCGGGTAATTTGGAATCATTCTCAAAGGTATTGCGAGAGCAAATTGATCTTAGAAAACAACGCCAGTTGCAACGTTTACGCATGTTGAATGCTGATCCGTTTGATGAAGAGGCGCAACGACTTATTGCTGAAGAGATTAAACAAAAAAACATTCAAGATAATATGGCAGCAGCTATTGAATACAACCCAGAAATCTTTGGCACGGTGACTATGTTGTAAGTGATAAGCACTCTAAATTTAAAGGCATATTTAAAATGAGCTTTAACATTTTTTCAGATACATTAATTGCAAAGTAAATGGTGTCTCAGTAAAAGCGTTCGTTGATTCTGGTGCTCAAACTACAATTATGAGTGCAGCATGCGCTGAACGCTGCAATTTAAATAGACTTATCGATACTAGGTAGGTAATACTTTTATTTCTTACCAATCCAACGGTAGATTGATTTTCGATAATCAATCTTTGGTCATATAAAATCCGGGTCGTTTCCGATAAGGTAGAACCGGCTGTTGTGATACAACCGTACACACGACAGTCAGATCTAAGTAACAGGAATGGACAGCATTTTTATCCGATCAAGGACTGTCAACTCGGCACCATTCCTCGAAATTACTTCAGGAATGTTCTCTGTCGCTACAATAATAACACATATGAAATAGAAACTTGAATACGGGTTTGCAAAGAATACATTAAAAAATAATTTAATAAACGCTTAAATTAATTTTTTTATTTTGTAATCCAAAATGATTAAAAATAAATTTTTAATGTCAAATACTGGAAGTTTATAAATAAAATAAAAAATGAATTTACATTTTGCTTTGTTTGTGCTCTACTTCAATACACTAGAGCAGTTTTCGGCAATCTCACACATTCTTTCGATTATATATGTATACATATATGTATGTATATACTTTTTAATTCTGATTTTGGGATTACAAATTAAATTTTCAATTTTCGAAATGTCAATTTGTCATCTAGTTATTAATCCAAAATTTCTTTCAGGTGGAATGGAGTGGCTAAAGGTGTTGGCACTCAACGTATTATTGGTCGGATACATATGGTTCAGTTGCAGATAGGAAACGATCATCTAACATCGAGCTTTTCAGTTTTGGAAAAACAAGGAATGGATATGTTGCTTGGCCTTGATATGCTGAAACGTCATCAGGTAATGGCACATAAAATTTCTTCAAAAAAACTGTTATAATAAACATTTTGTGCGCTCGTTATCTTCTAGTGCAACATTGATTTGCAGCGAAATGTGCTGCGAATTGGCACAACTGGCACAGAAACGCCATTCTTACCCGAAAACGAGCTGCCTGATTGCGCACGTCTCACCGGTAATTCAGAGGAGGAATTAAAGTTGTTGGAACAATCAGCAAGTGAAGCTGAGTCACGCGCCATACAACAAGCTATCGAACAAAGCAAACAAGATGCTGGTACATTTAACTGATCTTATTATAAATCGTACATATTTAAAAAGTATTTACTTCGTATTTGTTTATAGCTTCAACTTCGAAGAGATCTCAGGGTGGGGCAGCTAATGATGTTTCGTCCACTGACAGTTTCACCGAGAGCGACGTCACCGATTTGGTGAAACTTGGGTACAATCGTACAGATGTGATTGCTGAGTTGCGTCGTCATAGCGGTAACAAAACGCAAGCAACTGCAGCGCTTATTGCCAAATCATTGAGATTTTGAGAAGAAGATGGCGTCGTCACCACTGTCGCCGCCCTGAAACACTAATAGAGGAAGGACCAATAAAATTAAATAATATACGTCTAAGAAAAAAATATATAAGAAAAAATTAGCGATTTATTCATGCCACAATTTTCCACATACATATTATACTTACATATTTATGTGTAAGTTTTTGCGCAAAATTATCGTCAACTGTTGAAATAACGATATAAACAACAAACAGCGACAACAATTAAAAACAAGGCGTAAGCTTTAATAATGAATTAAGCCTACCATAACATTCAAACTACCTCAGGCTACAGCATTTCTTATTTTATACACACCGCAACGGACAAAGAATGTGGCTGATTTGTGGGCAAACATCATCATTATAAAAGTAAGATAAAACCCACGCAGGAAAAACAACAGTGAAGGTCGATTTCATTGAAATTTTATGTGAATGTAAAATATCAACGACAAAATTCGTTTACTAATGGACTGGATCATACTTTTATAACTTAAATTTTTGAGGAGTAGTTTCATAAGAGAATCGGATTTTTCCGTTACAATTTATGGTGTACGAAAAGGGTTTGTAAAGGTAAAAGTAGCACTGCAATAAGTAATATAAAATTACTTAATAATAAAATTAATAAATAGATGAAAATTGATCAAACCAAATTTTTAAAAATTGTATTTTAAATCGTCGCTCGATTTAATCAAAAATAATTGATAAATCCGTTAATTTTCGCACTAGAATTGCACTAGATGTATTATCACAGGCGAATTTCTTATAGCAAAAATATGTATAAATAAATCTAAGCTCGTTAACGTAACCACTGTTGCATGATATAACAACCTTCAAGCCGCCAACTTAATGAGATTGCATTACTTCGTTCTGTGCAATATCCATATTCCTACTTATCCAAAATTTACCCCGATATATGTACCAAACATGTTCCCTGTGTGTAACAGGCCCGTCGAAGCAGCATGTTTCCTGGGTCTACCGTTAGATGTTTCCGATTAAAGCCAACTTGAACATTATGATGATTGGACAACTTTTATATACAATATTTGACGCATATGACATTCAGATGGACGAACATGTCTAAATCGACTCAGCTTTTCACGCGGATTATTTATATATATAATTTATAAGGCCTCATACATGTTGAAAAGACAGCTCCCATAAGTTTTCAAATGTATCTGAACGTCTAAAAATATTTTACATAAGACATTGCACCACGAAAGCATGCAGCAGTGAGAAAAAATTGTATTTATGTATATTGATTGGAAGCTGTTAGTTAACTAATTTATTGTTATTACAGCGTAAAATACATTATTTACGAAACGTTTCATAGACACGGTCCTCACCCTGTGAAGAATTTTCTGCATAAATAATTAGCGGATATTTTACGCAACTACAAAAATGAGAAACCTATTTTAAAACAAGCATAATTGTATTTTGAACAAAAACTAACGTTTCCATTTGTTTGTTCTTGTGTGATTTATTTATAAAATATTCCATATTCTTTAAACGCTTTAATAATTGCATAAACCTTTTTGGTTGTAAAAGAATGATGGTTTCTGTTTATATACTGCTCCCGACAAACTTGTGAATATTTTTTAGATAAAAAAACCAAGTGGTGTCTAACCGCAACTGGAAATAACTGTAATTGCATATCTACTCTTCCTCATCGTCTTCTTCAATATCATTTTGACCAGCGGCACGTTCACCTCTGTGATTGAATTCCTTTTCTGGATCGAATTGCATGCCTTCTTGGTCACCGTCTGCATCCTCATCATCGTCTCCACCCACTTCTTGATTTTCAGCTTCTGCTCTCTCCAAGCGACGAGCCAAATCGGCTTCATCAATAGCCGTAACAAGTTTCGGTGGCATTATTACTTTGAATTCTCCTTCCGATTCAATAATCTTATTGCGAATATTTTCGATTGCTGTCTCCAAAGCTTTTAATCCTTCAGCTTTTTTAGTTGTAGATGTCGTCATTACATACCTTAATTAAATAAATTTAAAAGTTGTGTATACGGTATACATTTTGCATTTTAAAATACTTACAAAGGAGGAGCAATCAAATTGATGCGTACAGGTAATTCTTCTGTACTTAAATCCAGACCCGTCTTCAATGCAGCTTTAACAGCGTCTATTCCCTCATAGCCATAGCAAGAGCATTCAATATCAGCACGAATTTTCACAGTTGGCGAAACGAGTTTGCGCTTAATGTTGTTCAGGAGTACTTCTTTAGTGTGTTCATCTAAACCACATTCGTCGAATACAGATGGATCTGTCACAGATTGTTTGAAGATGTCATACGCAACGGTCTTGTTATTATATTTTTTCTCAAAGTGCCAAGCAGTTTTCAAGTACAGCTCCTCTAATTTTTCACTTGAGTCATATTCTAGAATATCAGCTACGTGTCTTAGTAGCGAATTCACCGCTTTTGCTTTCGCGAAACGTTCAGAACATTTTTCTACGTCTTCTGCCGATACACGACGCTTGGACAAGTCAATATAACCCTTCTCTTTGTCTACACGTATCACTACCACTGGTTCTGTTTTGCCAACGCGAATCAATTTATTAATGGAACGGATTCGACGACGAGACAACTCTGACAACAGAATCATGCCTTCTATATTGTTGTATTCTAGCAAATGGACGTAAGCACCCATTTCAGCTATGGATAACACATTCACCATAACTACATCCTCAACCTCGGGATATTTTTCGCTATAAAATCGTGACGTTAACGCCATTTTTGCAATATGGTTAATATTTTAGATGTTTCCACAGAAAGTTGACTAAACTAAAGCACAAATTTCGATTTTTGTGAAATTTGCCGTAAAAACGTGTACACTTTCAGAGCAATAGGTGTGCAAAAGGAAAATGTCAAAAAATCGGTACCTGCATTTGACATTTATCAAATACATTTTATTCTCCGCTCTCCAAAGGTACCCATATCAATTTGTTTTTATGATTGAGTTTTGTTTCTACAAGTGTTTGTAGAGTTTATTAAAATAACTTATTTAAACAACAAAAGTGTATTTTTTTATTTGGGGAAAAATATTTTGCAATAACACTCTAATTATATAAAAAAAATTATAGGTTGCTACAAAATAAATTCGTTTTACTTCGTTGACTAAAAAATCTAAAAAATGTATAAAGCTTCCGGGATTATTTAAACTTTTCAACATTGTGTTATTTTTTATGTAAAATTTAAAAGATGGTTTTAGTAACACCTGCAGTTATGTGGAGGACTTATTAATTTATTTTAAGAATTTCAGTCTGGTATCTTTGGAAATATCGATGGCATGCGATAATTTTGCAGTGTCTTTCCGTTTTTATGTCGACATTCCGGATTTCAGGCCAACTGTCATTGCAGTCTTTTGTAGCCTCTACGGTTTAATGCTATATTTGTTTCTTAGCGTTGGCAAGAGAATTAAAAACAACAGTATATACATACATATATCGAAGAAAAACACTTTTCGTTGAAAAAAATACGTCAAAATCAAAGCAACGATCAATAAAATCGGCATATTGAATTACTTCAGACGTACCTAATTCCATTTATAGTACATTTTTCACATCAAAAATCTATTCAATTATTTCCATAGTAGTACAGCGGTAAAATCAGCAAAATTTCGTAGAAACAAACGAGAAAATTGACGTGCGCTTTGCGCGAGTGCAGTGAATGAGAGTGGGGCGCAGAGATTGGCAAATAAAAACCCGGAAAAGTGAAAAATTTCAGTACAACAAAAGTTTATGTAAAGACAAGGTGAACGAAGGCAGTTCGTAAACAAAAGTATATTGGCTACAGTTTACTACGTGCATTCACGTAATTTTAAATAATTGTACCATAGTGCAGAGAACTTAAAACATATATGTTTTTAGTTTCTCTGGTGCAGCGGCCGGTGTAAGCAAGAAACGTGTTGCATTGATAAATATTGCCATCTCTGTTACTCGAAAGCGTTGGAGTGGCGAAAATACTTTTCAGGCGAACAAGAGTTTAGTAGAGTAACACCGATCAATTCGTTTTGTTTTGATAGTTCGTTGAACGGTGGTCGCAAAAGTGCAAAAGAGATATCAAGTGTGCTTTGGGCGCATTCTTTGACAGCGAAGCAGTGGAAACGTACAAGGTAGAAAAGAAATTCGCCTTACCTGGGACGGACATATTTCGCTTAGACCATTTTGAAAAAATAAAACATGGCTGTAAGAGGTGGTTTTGATCACGCTAGGTAAATATTTAAAAAAAACATATATTTATAAACACTTTCCTGTGTTTAAATAAAATAAAAGTTTTATAGTTTGTAATTTGTACACTATATATTAAATTAAGTTAGAAAGTGGTAAAATAATGGTAAAAACCGGAAAATAGAAATGATATCTTTTCACATTGACCACGGACAGAAAGAAGTAGAGAAAAGGCGACGACTTTGACGAGCACACACGGCGAGTAATTGAATGGTGATTTATAATCGACTAAATCAAGAAGCAAAGAGGAGTAATAGGACATAAAAATATTAATTAAAATGCGCGGGGAATTGAAAAGAATAATTGCTTGCAGAAAAGCGACTATATATCGGTGAAAACAATTCCAAGTTGGATTCGATATAATTTAAAATGAGGATGGAGCATGTGCAAAACAGTGAACGCAATAAGTGTCAAAAAAAAAACGCGCATCTCAGTCGGCATTTGGCCGACGTCACCGCAGCAATGTTTAGGCTGGTCTAAAGGTTTAGAGGTGGGTTAGGTGACGTCGTTGGCTGAGGTAATGGTGACGCCGATTTGACTATATCACATCAAATCCTTGAATTATATGCATATATATTTATATATTATATGTTAAGTGTATATGAGTTGTTGTAGCTCAACAGATCCAATTAAGATATTTGCAATAAAACGTGCTCAATCGTTATAAATTGTCTAATTAACTATAACGCTTGACAGAAAATATGCCGGTTTTCATAATTAAATTAGTAATTTATAAAAATGGAAAAAATATCTTTCTCATAATAATCACATTTAAAGAACTATTTTATCTATTACATAATATAATGCGCAAACTTTCATATATATTTACTTATATGTATTATGTATATAATTAGATATGATACACCAGCTGGATAACATTAACATTATATGCAAGATATGTTGATTAAAGTATAAATAATTTGTTGTAGAGATTTCCTTAAAAGGTTTTCTGATAGGGTGTTATTATGCGCAGATGATATTTATTACACGCATTTTTATTTCCTTCTAAAGAAACTATGGAGACCGTCCGGGGAAGCAGTTACCAACGGAACCTCCATTTATAGCGTACGTCGGAAACTTGCCACAAGGGCTGGTCCAAGGAGACGTAATAAAAATATTTCAAGATTTTGAAGTAAAAAATGTCCGTTTGGTTAAGGACCGGGAAACGGACCAATTCAAAGGTTTTTGCTATGTCGAGTTTGAAACTTTAGATAATTTGGAACGCGCTTTGGAATGCGATGGACGGATCAAATTGGACGACTTATCGGCGCCGCTTAGGATTGATATAGCTGATCGTAGGAAAAACGAACGGTTTGACAATCCCTCAGACTGATTATATGATTATTATATTTAATTTTGTGTGCTTACAGAGGAGGCGCTGGTGGCGGTGGAGGCTTTAATAAACGTGGCCCACCAAGACAAGGAGGCACTTCTGGAGGCGGTGCCGGTGGTGGTAATCATCAATTTAATCGCGGAGGTGGTGGTGCCGGTGGTGGTAATCGTGGCGAAAATAGAGGTTCGTACAATGATAATTATGGTCACAACGATAGAAATCGCGGCGGAGGCGGCGGCAGCGGTGGTGGTGGTGGCGGCGGAATGAATAGAGGATACAACGGTAAATAAAGTCTGTAGGAAATAAAGAATGGAACAACTTACTACATTTTCAAGTCTTAATGTAGAATACCAATAATGCAGAAATGACAACCACCCTACATATTATGCCTACATTCTTTATATTATAACATTTTCACTTATTAATTTTATTCAGAACCTTGTTCCAGCTTTGCCCCACAACCAACAACTATTCGTACAACACCCGTAGTTGCCTCTTCCAAATCCACTACTAGTATGCGTATTTCGTTTGAAATTTTGAACAAAAATCACCGCATGCAAAATTTAAAATTTTTAGTTTTAAACACTATTGCATAATATTATTATATTTGTAATTGTTTATTGACTTTTAAATACGTGATATTTTAGATCGTCCAGCGAATAGAGGCCGGTACGGCAATTTTAACAATGATGATCGGTTTGAGCGAAATCATGATCGCAATCATCGCGAAGGAAGTTTTGGCGCTCAAAGTAGGGATGGAGGAAACGACCGTTATAATAATTTCAGTAGGAATAGAGGGGATCGTGATCGCGAACGTTCAAACTTCAATTCCAGTCATAATGACAGACCCGCTCCGGCTGCTGCCCCGTTAGGCAGTATAGGTAAGTACAAAGCTTTACTAGTTTTCATTTGCCATCATGGTCATAAAATTGATTTAGTGGATAAATTGTATACTGCTAAAAGTTTTAAGAGAATGACACAATATTATTCATATCATATTGTCATTTCAAAAACTTAAACTAATTAGAATAGAGAGAATGCCACCTAATATATGTACATCTTAGGTATGTATGTATGTATACATATATCCTAAAAAATAGTAGGTAACTATTTGCTATAATTTAATATGAAATTTAATAAAAAAATACACTGTTTTGAGGACATTTGTCACTAAGATTATTTTAAGGTTTGGTTACTCCCAGCAATAATTAAATTTATAAGAAACAAATTTTCAGAAATTAAGTTAATAGGAATCAAATTTCCAGACATCGCAGATTCCCTTAATTGATGGTATTCTGCAAGAGTAACACTTTCTAATATAGACTAATTACGGGACACACCTGGGGTGACCGACTTAAAATAGGTGATTTTTCGGATTTAAAAACGCTTCTGCATTATTTATTATTATTATTTTGTATTTTTGAAAGTTGAATTTTGTGAATTATTTTTAGTTCTAATATTCAAACTGCACACTGGACAACACCAGACAATCAACCTCATGTATATAAAAGAAGGTAGACAGAAAATACGGGGCAGTCCGCACAGTCGAAATAGGTGATGATATTGTCAAAAGTGGCATCCGGCTGCCTATCGAACCGGTACCGGAAATACGCAAGTCGCTAAAAGCGATACATAATCAAATTATTTCTAAAGGGGTTTACAGCCGGATTAGTGGGAAATCGAAGAAAACACGCCTGATGTTTACTTTAGCCGCATGAGCATCAGTAACGATGACGTGCAGAGGGAAGTAGAAATTAGAGAGAAGCTGTAGGCTTCATACTTGGTGGTCCATACATCGTCTGAACTCCATTTGGCATTATGAAAGACCAGTAAGCCTATGGTATGAATGGCGCGAAAGCCGGCCAACTTAACCTAACCCAACCTGCTTTCATTTATTTCATCGACGAACAGAAAAGCTAATGAGATTAAAGCATGTTCAAACAATCACTGCAATGGCGAAGTGCTGAAACAAAATGATCTTCGGTGGAAAATTGTTAAAAAAAATTAATTGAAATTTATTAAAATTGGATATCTCGAAAAAAAAAATTTCGCTCAAAAATTGGAAAATTTTTCCCTTCCAAATTACATTTTTCATACAATTGAAAAACTGGAGTCGAATGTACAGAGTAACATATACAAAATAAGCAGAATACGAGTGAAAGCTAACTGATGATTTCTTTCCAAGCTACAACTGCAACCGACTTAAAAAGTGTTGTTTCAAGAAAAACCACTTTAAGGGCTCTACTTTTTAAATTTTTTTATACTTCTATACTCTCTTGCAACCAGTTGCTACATCACCTAAGCTAATCGAGATATATATAGGGTTATGTATATATAAATGATCAGGATGACGGGAAAGTTGAAATCCGGGTGACTGTTTTTAAAAAAGGAGGCGTGTCCTCGCCCTCTAACAACTTTAATGTACATATCTCCTAAACTACTAAAGTTAAAACAACCAAATTTGCTGAGTGCAAATCTTATAAGAACATCTACCGACATCTATCTACTGTTAAAAACTACTACAAGCGCGATAAATCAATAACTAAATATGTCAGAAACATTAAATTTTACCCATAAGATGGTATGAGAGTGTTTTATGGGAGCCAGTTTGAAAATTGGGCAATGGGCGTGGCACCGCCCACTTTTTGGTGAAATCCCACATCTCGGGACCCATATAACCGATTTCGGACAAAAACCACGCCTTCCGAGATGGCACATTTTTTAATTCAACCGTTCAGTTTCGACACAATTTAGTACGTAAAACTTTGCGCGAATAATGTTCATTTTTATCGATACGAAAATTGCTTATTTGTTTCTCCTTATAAAGCACTTATCAGAACCACCAATTTCGGACCACTATATACATTTAGCTACCATACAAACTGAACGATCGGATGCATGGAGAAATATTATTATTTAACGAAATTTCGCTTGAATTATTACCTAAGGGTATTATATAAATAAAGGGTGATCCTTTTTGACGTTCACTACCTTATTATCATTTCAAAGAACATTCTTTGGCATTTGTTTTTTGACTATTATTACTTTATGTTGGCCGCAGCTACGTCTCAGATGGTTCATCCGTTGAGTCTAATTTTCGATGACTCCTGGGAGCATTTCGACTGATAACTGGCGAATGACACGCGTGAATTGAAGAGGGATTGTCAGCATAGACTTTACATATCCCCACAGGAAAGAGTCTAACGGCGTGATATCACACGATCTTGGTGGCTAATCGACCGGCTCAAATTATCTGCTCACCGAAGTGTTCTCTTATTTAATCCATTGGTTGATGCGATGTGTTGGAAGTGGAGTCGTTTTGTTGACATTTTCCGGGATCAAACCACCGGGATCATTTTTGAAGAAATATGTACCGGTGAATCCATCGGCTCACAAACAACACCAAACCGTGGTTTTTTCTGGATGAAACGGCAGCTCTTGAACCTTTTCAGGTTGCTGTACGTCCCAAATGCGGCAATTTTGCTTGTTTACATACCCATTGAGCCAGAAATGGGCCTCATCGCTGAACAAAATTTGGTTTGAAAAAGTCGGATCTTCTTGGATCTCTTCAAGAGCTCATATTATTCAATAATGAATGCTGGGTGTCAAGAAGGGTGATGGTGTTGGGAATAGTACACTCACTAAGCTGATTATGTTGATCATAAGTTGAGAGAAGCGCGCGAAACGTATTCTTTACAGAACGTGAATTTTGGTAATCAAGTTTAACGATTTGTAAAGGTTGTTTAGTCTTAAGTCTTTCCGTGATAAAATGCCAAATAATACTGTACAAAAATAACAACAGTTTCACACGACTTACGCGTGCTCTGTAAAAAAAAAGCTATTGAAAAAAGTACGACGTTAACGTTTTTGTTTTAATATTTCTTTGTTAAAATTATTATAAATATCAAACATATCGTCAAAAAAATTCCAGTATTTGCACGAATTAACCCTCATAATAAACCGATCAAGCTGATTGAATTGTGTGGCTGTAATTTAGAAAGTTGCGGTTCAACAAATATTTGAAATATTCACTAAACATTTCAGTGGGTTCTTTTTCGGAGATGCAAAAAACAATTTCATACCAGGTGTCACTTTATTTTATGGGCAGCACTTTTATATCAGAAATACAATAGGAGGTTTCGGTACCATCAGTATTTACATACTTTTAAATATTGATTAGGACAGTATTGGAAATCTATGTTCACCGAAATTACGCACTCATTACTAAAACACTTTAAAAAAAAAATTTAAACGTTTCACCCTATGTTGCCATGTTTATACAATTTTCTTTTTATTATTTTGCAGATGATAGCGAGAGGCCACGGCTAAATCTAAAGCCACGGACCATACAAGCGCCAATCAATGCACTGGCAGAGACTAAACAGTCTGCTGCGATCTTTGGCAATGCCAAACCTCGTGAAGAAAAATTAAAAGAATTACAGAATGATACTAAGGAGCATGAGGATGCAGACGACTAAAGAAACAGTAGAAGAGAATTGTTTTTTCATATAAATGCAAATAGAAAGAAAATATAAAGCGGCAAACCATAAGGCAAGCAGACAAAGAATTAAACTTCAATATACATCGCTAAGATTAGCGTAAAAACTTTATATGATAAAATTATAAAAACAGCGACAACAGCAAACGTAAAAATCCAAAATAGAACATTTAATTTTTTTCTTAAGTGACATTTTTTGCGGAAATGGAAGTGAAAATAAAAAGGAAAAAGTATATTTGATAACAAGCAGACAAGGAGAAAAATCGTGCGAATTGAAAATAAAGAAACATTTGAACGAAAAGTAATTGTGCAAAAGGAGAAAAACTCTCAAATAAATAATTAAAATAAATTTACTAAAACATAAGTTGAACTAATGCGTTAATGAAAGGATTCGGCAGCGACTGAGAGTAACAGTAAAGTTGATTATACAAGAGTGGTTATAAGGCAACGCAAACGGGCGCGAGTGAGTTTATAAAAGGACTTGTATTGCAAATAGCTAGCAGGCCTAGTAAAGTCTGGTGGATTTGATAATAGAAAAACAGAAGTGGCGCGTGGTTCGTGGCGACAGCGGATATAACAGCAAATTTATAGAACTTGTGACGGCAAAGCGAATGACGACGTGTATGAAAATAAAAAGGCGTTGATTTAAAATCGAAATTACATGGAATTAAGCACTAGATATTTTAAAATAAAAAGGCGTGAAGCAACAAAAACTGATTAATTTAAAAATTAATACAAAGCAAGCTGCAAAATATAAAAGCCTATTTTAAGAATATATTTAAAATAAACTAACTAATACTTATACTTATATATTATAGAACTGTAGACTACCGCAGACAACTAAAAAAGCGAAAGCAAAAAGAAGCAAAAGCAATACGAAGGAAACATTTGCGTAAAATTATAAATTTAAAATTACGGGGTAGAAAGAACAAAGTAAAAATAAATATAAACCTCTTCCCTCCTCAGATTAGAAAAGGAATAAAGACAAGGTAATAATAAAGCGCTACACATATTAAACAATAAACACATGCATACATAAAAAATTATATTAACTAAAATACCATAATATTATACCTTCAGCAAACATCACGATCGTGACACATTTTATATGCGAAAACTTACATGCACATATAATTGGTATTAAGCGTTAGTAATAAAACAAAGTAATAGTGTTCTCAAGAAAATTTGTCCAAAAGCGATATAAAAGCTGTGAGAAGTTGATTGCAAAGAACAGCAAAGCGAAACAAGCTGAAGAGAAAAGATTGCATAACAAAAACTATTTTATAAAGTATAGCTTGCTAATTTCAGCTTGCTTGCAAAGTTGAAAAAAATCATATTTCCCACACCATAATATACATTGAGATTTTTAAGCTACCAAAGTATAGTACGTTTGCCAATAATAAATAATAATACTTTCTACAATATCGAATACATTCGTGCGCCTCCGAGGATAACGAAAATTGCCCTTCAACTCCAATCTTGCTTTTGCCAAATTCAACACAACTCAAAACAAACTGAAGCGGACACATATGTATTTCGACACCCAATATACAACACGAACCATATATCAACTTATTTTCCGCCTTTTTCTAAGCCTATGATTTATACACAAACGTCTACTTGCTTTTATTTGAATAATTATAAGGGCATAAAACTCGTATCAGCATATCAATTATAAGAAATCGTTTATTTTAAGTTTATCATATATACCGATTTCCGATTTCCGATTTGCAATTTATATACTTTTCCGCATATTCGATTCCAAAAATCCTTTGAAACCTTGCGCCCCACTCTATTTATATCGACAAATCCGTTCCACTTTTTGCGACTGTCCCTTTTATTTATCTAATCATCGATTTTGCACTATTGTTATCTCTGAATTATTATTTACATACATACATATATATAAATATATGTAACATATATATTTTTTTTAACTTTATATCTACTTATTTATGCATGTTTGCATAACGTTTTTGTTATAATAAAAACAATTCTGCTTTGTTATTCTCTTTTTTAATTTCATCCAAATTAGAGGCAATGAAAAAATATTTGATTAATTGAAAAACTTGCAAATTTCTTAAGCAAAGTAAATAATATAAACAAAACATATAAAAGTAAAATTGAAGAAAAGTATAAAACAAACAAAAAACATATTAATACATAAAGAAAAATTTTGTACACAAACCAAAAAAAGCGATAAAGCAGAAGGTAAATCAGCATAAAAGCATACAATTTAATTACAATATATAAAATTTAATACTTAATTATTATTAATTATGATAATTAATGGTAAAAATTAAAGTAAAGTAAATTAAAGTGAAGAAAGAAAAAAATTAAAAAACACAATAAAAACACAAAAAATTAAGCAAAGTTAATAAAATAACAATACAAGAAACTATATTGAATAGTTACTTTTATATAAGTATATTTAAATATACAAAAGAATGCATACAATTATTAATTTTATGTTTACTAAATTAATAAATACCACAATTCAAAATAAAACAAATACATTATTGTTTTCAATATGCATGTGAGAAATTAGACGACTTTAGTAGTTAAATATTACCGAAATTAAGTAGGATTTTATTCGGCTACTGCTTGTCTTTTTATCCATCATGAGTAGGACTGGGGAGAGACTAGCATGTACTAAAGGAGCGTATGTCATCGTTTACGAGTACACACACGGATTGTCAATAATACGAAATAATACGTAGAGCGAAAAACGAGTACTGATGTGCTGAACACAATGAGCGCGACAGACTGCAAACGGCATCTGTCAAATATTAAAATACACACGTTCTTAAGGGCACGGTTATTTAGACAGCTGCACGACTACACGACTGCAGGCCGTCAGCTGTAGCTCTCGCTAACTTCAATATATTTTTATATTTGCCGACGACAGTAGAGTTGAACGTTAAGAGAAGAGGTAGAGTGGTGATGCCACTAATATGTAAAATGTAAAATTATTCAAAGCTCTAACAAACCTGACGTTATTTTACAAATAAAAGCATGAAATAGCTCTATTATATCATTTGTAATAACAATTGAGGCTGTTGTTGGTTTTTCATTGGAGTGTTTTTCTACGTGGCGGGTCCCAAACCCAGCGCACAACCCTATGCAGGGGATGTTTCGTCTTCTCGCTCGCCTTCAAACGGATGTTCTTAGGCTACCCAGAGGATACTGGAAGTAGTGAGCTACTTGAGCCATGTGTAAAAGAATCGTTTCTGGCCACTTCCAAGTGAATGGCGATCAGAGAACTTTCCTCACTTGCGTGAACTTCTACACATGACTCCATCCTCCAACGCAGAATAACTCTTGCCAACAGGTGTTACTTCGGACTGAGTAGGCAATTGAGAAGCAAAGTCCTCTCTCGACAAACAAAAACCAAACTCTATAAGTCACTCATAATTTCCGTCCTGCTATATGGTGCAGAGTCTTGGACGATGTCAACAACGGATGAGTCGACGTTGCGAGTTTTCGAGAGGTCCTTTGCGCGTTAGCGTCTTTAGATATTGTAGTAATGTTTTGGATAATAAACTATGCCAAATTTCGTGAAGATACACTTACTTAGTTGTTGTTGTTGTTGTCCTTGGTTAGATAAAAAATTCTAGTCCGTTCTGATTACGTAGACGCGACTGTCGCGAGACTGGCTCACTTGGACATATATTCTTTCTTGGTGTTAATAACTTCGCTAGGTTCGTCAAATGTGTGTCTACAGAGATATTTCAATCTCAGTCTGGCAAAAGCTGGGCAATAGAAAATTAACTGACAAGACGATTCCACCGCGCCTTCCTCCATACAGATTGAAGAATATTTAGTCGCACCGCATGTAAACCTATTGGGCATTGTCCAGTGAGAACAGCTATAATTGTGGCGACATTGACTTTGCTAAGAGCCAGTCGTTCGGGTAATCCCTTAGGGTTCATTCTTGGTCAGAAGGATCTCGCAGTCGCATAAGTTCTCGTCGTTGACCAACGCCTGCTGAGCTCACTACAAATCAAAAAGTCCAACGCCAGAGATGCTATAGTAGTCTTCTCTGAAAATTTCTTCGGAGATTGTACCGTAACCTTGAGTAATAATCCATGCCAAACTTCGTGAAGATATCACCTAAAATAATGTTTTCCATACAAGGACATGATATTGATTGCTCAGTTTGTATGTCAGTTATAAGTAATAGCGGTCCGATATTGGCGGTTCCGACAAATGAGCAGCATCTTGGGGATGGGGGAAATGTAGACGTTTATAATATTCAAGTCAATGGGGATCGCTTTGTTCCACAGTAAGTATTGTTCGTACCCATCCCTGATCGTGAGTATCTAGGCGTCACTGTGGTGTGGTGGCTACAGAGTGCTGCCCCCTATGCAGTCACCTATTATTCATTAAGAAAGAAATAATTTCTTCAAAAAATCCTCCTTTTGTGCTGTTATTCTAACGGGTACCTAGTCCCCGTTAGGATGGTAAGGGTCAGCTAAGTTGTCGTCGACGTCATCTAACGGAAGGCCCAAGAAACGTGCTATTTCGACGGGGTCGGACAAAAGGGAGAGAGGAGGGAGAGGAAAAGTAGGAGTTTAACCTGCTACAGTATCCAGAACGAAGCTGCGCAATGGACACTCTTTTCTCGCGGCAACTCGAACTCTTCGTTTGAGATGGGTGGATGGTTCCCAGTACACCATTTGCTGAAAGCGAGTCTGTGAAGGTGTTGATGGCACCACTGTGAATGGCGGTCAGTGCTTGTCAGAAGTTTGTTGCGTCCGAAGTCTGCTCGGCGTACTGTCTAATGTCATCGACGTAATTGAGGATGCCCTCTTGATGTTCCTAGGAGGAGGTTCCGCTCCAAGCAGTGACTGCAGGGGTGATTTCTCTCACCCACCATCTCAGCAGGAGCGGCCTGGAGAGGAGTTCATTATGCTCCATAACTGGGAGCATACGGTAATCACTATGTAGTTGTTCGATAGGAGACATCAAGAGGCATCCTGTCGTAGTCCGGAGTGTAGTGTTCTGACAAGTTTGAAGCTTCTTGTGTTCTACTGCATCCAGACGACCATATTGGTGCGACGTAGTTAAGGACCGGTTGGCCGATTGCCTTGTAAGTGGCCAACAACGTTTCTTGTCTTTTCCTTATGTGCTGTCGGCTAGCGACTTGAGGATTTTGTTGCGGCTCTGTACTTAGGCGATTATCGCGGTCGTATGAATAGTGAAGAAGCACTAACTATCAAAAGTTACACCTAAAATCTTAGGATTATTGACAGTCGCAATCTTGACGCCATTGACTGCAATATTAAGGTCAAGTTTATACTCCTTCGTCCAGTTTGTAAATATGGTCGCTCTGAATTTGGTGGGTGAGAGTGTTAGGTTCCCTGCAGAAAAGAAGCGAGAAAGGTCGGAGAGATAGCCGTTTACCTTTGAACACATGCCTTCGATTCCATTGCACCACGTCAATATTTTGTAATCATCCGCGTACGAGGTTATGGAAACTCCCTCTGGTGGTTGTGGGAGTTTCGAGATATAGAAGTTAAACAATAGAGGGGAGAGGACACCAACCTGCGGAACCCTTGTTTAATTCTTCTCTGTTAAGAATTTCTTCCTCGAAACAGTACAGATGATTGACAACCGCTCAGGTAGTTCATGGTCCACTTCTTTAGTCCTGGAGGGAGCGTAGTTTTTTCAATGTCTTGCAGTAGCGTTGTGTGACTAACTGTGTCACAGGTTTTTGACAAGTCCAACGCTATGAGGATTGTTCTCTCAGGGTGGTTTCTTGTTAAGGCCACGAACTATCTGGACGTTTTTGACGCTAAGTGCTGTGGTGGTATGTGCACACTTCGGTATCCATGTCTGGTTTCGGAGGTAGCAAGGCCTCAAGTGTTTTCACTTCTGGGGAGAGGAGAGTTATCGGACGATTGGACTTCTCTTTGTTGGTGAGTTTCCCAGGTTTCAGTAGTGGGACCACTTTTCCGACTTTCCACGTATTGGGTATTTGAAGAGTGGTCAGCGATAGGTTGAGGACCTTGGTGAGGTAGCTTACTCCCGTCTAGCCTAGATGCTTGAGCATAAGCATGTTGATTTCATCAGGGCCATTGGCTATTTATGATTTTGCCTTATTAATGACATTCTGAACCTCCTCATCGGTGAATGTAAGAGGTGCACAGTCTTTTGGCATTTTGCGTAGCCGTCGTGTAACATATCGTTTGGTTTTGTCTTTCGAAGGGTGCAGTGTAAATTACCGGCTAAAATAGCTTGCGTACTTCTTTGGTTCCAAAGAGGCATGGCAATTGAATTGAACTTCAATTCGGTCATCATGTCTCTTCGGATTAGACAAAACCTTAACAGTAGACCAACGCTTACTCACACCGATGGAGAGGTTGTAGGACTTCAAGTGCTATATTCTTTTCGTCCGCTTGTGTTCGCCGATTCTCCAAATTGAGATCCGTTATTCAGGGATCAGCATGGCGTAAGGTGTCGCGCTCGTTAGTTAAAACCGCTGCTTCGGCTGGGAAATTAGAATGGAGTTCCGCAATTCTTCCAGCCGGCATGTAGCGAGGGATAGCTGCTGCGATCACCTTGCGGAATCGACGATCGAGATAAATATAGGCAGGTGATCTGATGCGAGAGTTAGCATAGGTCGCCGGGATATGCAATTTATCTGACCACCGCTAGCAATTGTAACATCGGGCGAGCTATTGCTGGTGCCCAAAGTTTTGGTGTGGGCTTCGTCAATCATTGTGCAGAATGTCGAATCGTCAATCTGTTCCGCCAGCTCCATCCCTCTACGATCGTTTGACAGGAAGGAATGCCAAAGATCATGGTGCGCGTTAAAGCCGCCTGGTACCAAACGATTTTCAACACGAAGTAGCGCACTTATATTCGGATGATATCCTGTGGGGAAACATATAACTGGGGCGATGTATATATTAAATATTTCGTGCTCGACATCGCAGCAGATCAGAATGGGAGTCATGTTGCCTGTTGGAGCTCTTATGGACCGTGGAGGTCTTCTGTTGGCCACTCGGGTGGAATGGCGGGGCAATGGGCGGACTAGGTGCAGGTTGCACAGCTGTAGAGGCTAAGGTCACAGTAGTGCGTTGGCAGCATGGGGCTACGTAGCTTGTGGCCTGAGCAGGTCTTAAGATGGCTCTATTCATTGCATGTATTACATCTGACCGAAGTGGAGTTTGGATGGAGCTTTTTAGCGCAAACGCAGCAGATAAATTCCTCCAGGCCCGGGTTGCACTCAATCCCAGCACGAGTCAGGAGGATACGGAGCAACCCTTCTGCAATGCGTTGCTCCAGGGACGACAAGCTTAAACTAAGATTTAACGATCTAAAGAGGGTTAGATCACCGAAATAAGAGCCCTTGGCCGTATAAAATCCGGGTCGATTCGGGTGCGTAGAACCAGCTGTTGTGGGAATTGAAATATATATTTAATATAATATAAAACGAACTGCCAAAATGAGTGCGTTGCTTAAATTCTGTAGAATTAGATGTCGGTTGTTTGTAAAATTATTTATATATATGGGTGATATAGGCTTACTGGCGAACCGAGCATCCAAAAATAATATGGTTAACGCGCTATTTGCATACCTCAGTGGTTGTGTGGAAACTGCAAAAAAGTTGTTTATAAAATACCCAATCTAGTATTTTTCAGCAGTGGCATCATTGGCAAATGTTATAAAAAAGCGAGTTTTGACAGCTCTCTCTCGAACCAAAGAGATTCGTATCAAGTTATCTATACCCGAACGGTGTAAAATGCCACTGAGGGCTAATATGCCCACCTCTGGTCTATACAATCAGTAATTCCACAATGTATGTGTGAACGTGTTCCAAAGTTTTAGAATTCAATTCTGTACACTAACTACACATGACGTCAATTTTGGTGATTTTAAGATTTTTTTAATAAAAAAACTAGAGGACCCTTCCACGCTTTACTGTGGCTGATACATAGAACACATCACATTAGAAACTTACATACTTATACTATACATAATTACTGATATGTTGTCGCGTTGAAAAGCACCTTTTTATTAATTATTGTTATTTTCCTCGCTAAAGAGCTCCGATAATAAACGCATCCGATCGCTGTTTTTTAAAGTGCTATAGGGAGTACCGCGGCCTCTGACGGTCTATTTATAGGCACGCTCCTGCCGCCTCGGCTGGCTGGTACCGCCGCAAACGCTAAGCTCCACAATTTTTAAATCTGCAATATCTTCGAAAATATTTATTTAAATCATATGCTGTAAAGGGCCATATAGATCTATATTAAAATAGCAATGTTTTTAAGGATTACTGCTGTATTCGTTAAAATCGCTTCGAAAATTAGCCGCTATTTGTCGTAAATAGTAAATGACAAAAACATCTTATTGTGGGACCGTAAGAGATAGACTCATACCATCGCGGAGTTTTTCGTAGGCCTCTTCAATGTGTACAATACTTAGTTCATTACCATATTTTGATAAATCTCGTAAGGTTCAGCCTACGAAGAATTAACAAAATTATTATTAATAAAACATGAAAAACTAGTACATACCCGATCAAAGGATTTTTTTTTTTGGAAAAAAATTTTCTGAGGTCTGATTTTGTTATTTAAAAAAAGTATAAGTCTTGGTTGAAACTAAATTAACACCACTATTAAAAGTAAAGAGTGATCCATTTCGAGACTATCTACTTTTTTAAAGAAAAAACACAGAAATTTCAACATAACTGCGCCAAGTCGTTCCATACGGCACCGAATCGACTCTCCGCTCACTTGTGTACACTCTCAGCTACGTTTGCTATATTTTCCTCACTCCGTACTGGAATGCAAATGGCTTTCTTAAACGTAAAAAAGAATTAGAGACCCTACTCCATGTTGAAGAAATTGATATTTGTCTTATAACCGAAACCCATTTTACTAAAGAGACTTTCGTTAAATTCAAAAACTACAAGACGTATTGCTCGAACCACCCTTAGAACAATGCGGGAAGGGGGAGTGCCATAATTATCATAATTACGAAGAAATTAATATAAGTGTCCCAGAATTCCAAACCATGACCATATCGGTTGAATCTAGGTATTACCCACACAAGACACAATATCAAAATGGACTTGTACACAGAACTTGTGCTAAAACACCATGTAAAATTCATCTTAGGTGGTGACTTTAACGCAACACACTCCTAATGGGGTTAAAGATATACGACACTGAAGGGGAGACAGCTATTTAAAGCTGCTATGGCTACTGGATGCGACTTTATGTCTACTGGCAAGCCGACTTACTGGCCTTCCGACACAAGATCGACTTTTTCATCACTCGACAAATATCTAAGACATTTCTAATTATATTGAGAAAGCTGTAAAAAATGTTAGAAAACCAATATTGTCGAATACACCGCTCAGATAGCCAAACGGTTCCTGGGCCAAAAGCGACAAAGAAAAAGCGGATCGAATAACGAGAATGATCGAAGATGCGATGGAAAAAAAGCACAATGGCACAGCTGTTTTTCTTGACACATTCCAGGCGTTCGATAGAGGATGGTACCGTAGCTTACTTCATAAATTAAGACTTCTCTTTCCACAGTATCTTACCTAACTCAACTAGTTCGACTCTTACCTAAACAACCGCTACTTCAGAATCAAGCAGGGACAATCATAAACTACGTTACAGCCGATAAAAACAGGTGTACCCCAAGGAAGTGTCCTGGGACCACTCTTATACATTTTTACTAGCGACATGTCTGAGCCGCCAAACTGCGCAATAGCCACATTTGTAGATTATACCTACATCATTACGACCGGCAAAAATGAAGTTGAGTCGTCGCACAGAATGCTATCTTCACTAAATCAAATTGTAGAATGTACACCGAAATGGTACATTACTTTACGAGTTGAAGTCTATCCATATAAACTTCACTAACAAAAGTGCTACGTACCACATTATATATCCCCTTACATATTGGAAATGAAGTAATTCCGTACTCCACCTTGGAGTCGTTGTCAGATATAATGCTGGGTCTCAAGATGGGTGATGGTGTTGCAAATAGTACGCTCAGTGGCCCGATTATGTTGACCATAAGTTGAGCGAAGCGCGCGAAACACATTCTTTACAGAACGTGATTATTCGTAGTTGAACGATTTGTAAACGTTGTCCAGGCGTAAGTCTGTCCATGATGAAATGCCAAGAAATGTCGAACAAAAGTAACATGACAGTCAGTGGCGTAGCTACAACTTCGCCAAGGATGTTCTGCCGCCCCTTTATCTACTTACCTACAAGTTTCATCAAGTGGTTCACAAAAGTGAATTTTTACAAAATATCTTCGATATTAAGTATATAAAATTTAGGAACTAGAAGCCACGCAAATTCTGAAGTTCCAAAATTCTCACAATACGGTTTTTGAGGAAATTGATAGTAAATTTACAAGACATCTACGTCCTACTTTTATTAAAGAGAGCGAAGAAAAACGAAGAACAAATTGGATTTTCGCCAGAAAAAGTTTTATTATACATTTCTTCAATGGGACTGGAAGCCTACAATACGTTAGCGACAGCTTTAAGAATACTACCCACTATACATGTATCAGTTGCATCTAGTGAAAGATCTTTTAGCAAACTTAAATTGATCAAATCTTACTTGAGATCGACCATGAGTCAGAGTAGATTGTCCAATCTTGCGATTCTCTCAATAGAATGTGAAATTGCTTCAACTTTAAATTACAATGATATGATGTGTGATTTTGCAGCGATCAAAGCTAGAAAAGTGGATCTTAAAGTTCTATCACTATTTTTAAGAAAGATAGTATATAAGCCAAAAGATGTAAGACAAATTCAAAGACTGAAGAGTATTCGAGTAAAAATTAATATTTTTCATTGTTATTCAGATTATTACATTGTGAGTGTACAACTCTTTATCTTTTATAATAAATTTTGTAAAAAAAAATGTTGAAGTATTTTTCTGAATATTAAAAAACAGCGAAGATCGTTTTGCCGCCCCCAAGACGTTGCGCCCGGGGCTATTTTTTCATGACTTAAAAACTCTTTAAGAAGACGATGGAATAAATAAATGTTAAAACAAAACAATAAAAATGAAAACAAATAAATTGCGTTAATTTTATTATCAATACACAAAAGTACAATTTATTTAAATCTTCATTCAAGGTGTATGGTTTTTACAAAATATTATATATTACAATCTAAACTCTTTTTATGTATATTTCAGCCATTTTGTTCTTTTACAATTGTTGACTGGGGCTAATGCTTTATAAATATACATACATATGTATGTTTGCATAAGTAAATATTTTGTATTTCCGATTGAACATTATTGAGTGTGTGTATTCCAACATATTTTGCATGAATTGGAAAATGCTTCGCAGTATTTGTGTGACGTTTACATGGCGTGCCTGCATAACTGTAAAGCACTTTACTTATTATTTACGCTGAAGTTGAGTAAACATTATATTTATCATCATTTTAATTTGCAATTTTTTTAAACTAAATAAATTTTCAAAATGTAAATACTTACAAAAATCAATAGTTTATCAGATAGACAATTTAAATGCTCTAAAATTGTTGTAGTTTTGTTCCTTAGGCTTAGTATACACTCGAATCTGTGTTTGATTGTTTGATGTAGATAAATAAAATAATTTTGAAGAAATTTGCAGTAATTTCAATAAAATATGGTACAGTTAAGAAATATTTGTTATATACTTATATACGATGTTTACTTTATTTATTTTGCGATAAACCATAGTATATAATCTGTGTATATGTATACACTCGTGTTATTGTGTTTGTGAACTCAAAGCAACAAATAAAAAGAAGAAGAATATGCCTAGTATTCCTAGTAAATGTATAGTTTTTTTTTTAAATATTTACGTAATAACATATACGGAACAAACAAACTTTAATAATAATAACAAAAATTAACAGTACATATTTATATATTTTTTTAATTTATAGAAATCAACAATCGTAATAAATTCCCAAGACTCGATTTGATATGGCAAATGATATTTCGTTATTTTCAACTAAATTTAATGTAAAATATTTTCGATAAAAACCAATTTTCGAAACGATATGTCTAACATGCACATACTATACATACTATACTCTTACTTAAGCCCTTACACAATTGTACGTGACTGTGAAAATTTGGCAAAACAATTTAACTTGAGTGAGTAATTCCCTCAAGTTCTATCTGTCATTAATTATTATAATTTTTGGTAAATTAAATTAATATGCAAATCCTTGAAATTATATGTACCAGAATCAAAAAAGTTGTTCGGTCAAAAATACACAGATATTTGCCTACTGTATACTATATACCATAACTACATACATATGCCTTTGGATTGTGCGGTAGTAACATGTAAAGAAATTGAAAAGGGGAAAAAATTTCGCTTGCAAAATTGTATGCAAAACTTTCCAAATTGAGCACATACATATAAAGACTGGCAAATTTTAAGGGTTTCTACTATAAAAGTTGTAACATAAATTAGTTATGTTTTAGGGTTTAAATAATATTTTTAGCCTTAAACATTACTAAGAAGTAAAGAAATGTTGTAAATGCATGCTGTGTTGAGGAAAATTGTGGTATTTTTATCAAGTTTTATGGGAAATCGATAACGTAATCGAGTGCTAATACAGTGAATATAAGTGGAACACATTTTTCTATATTGGAAAAACTAATTGAGGGTCACTTAATTTAGTTAAGTTCAATTATAAACTCACAAATATTGCACAGTTTTCTCCACTTTATTGAACACTGATAAACTGAGTATTCGAACTTCATAATTAAAAAAAACAATAATGCAAGTTTGTTGCTCAAAATACGTATTTTTTGTTTGCTTCACGTTTAGTTAAAAATATAAGTCAACGAAATGGAAAAAGATATCATATTTTTCTAAATTATTATTTCAACTATTGCATGGCGTATTGAACAGACAGTGTCAGCAGGACAGCTCACTTAATTTTTTCGAATTTGATGCGTTCTAAATGTAATAAATTGCTTTGCGAACTGATTTTGTAAATTTGTAGCTAAAGCTTAAATGTTAAACTGAATTCCGTTATTGAGCATTTTTGTGTAATGCCTACAAACAACTTGTATGATTTTTCAAGGAACATTTATTTGCTTTTAATAGACAGATCCAGAATACAATCGGTTTGACGTTTTTGTTCTAGCGTTATTAACTGCAAAATGGTACCGAAAGTGTATTAATATAAACTCATATAACTTATCTTTTAATTTGATTGGTTGTCCAAATAAGCACTATTTTTTCTTACTAAGTGAACATTTTACTATTGCACTGTTCAATTCGGTGGAGAAGTCTGCGTCTACACAGTTTATTTTGTAATTAATAGCTTACGAGTTTATGAAATTGAGCTATCGATTTCATGACACAAGTTTAAGCAGCGTAAACTGTAAAAGAAAACGTATCATTAAATTATTTTGATAAAGTATAGACTTATAATAAATGTGATGTTCTGAAACGCATATTCATTGCAGAGCTGCTGCTTTCCTGTATTTTTTTCCAAATATCTATAAACATATGCTTCGAGTGAACTTTCAGAAGACTATGTACTATATCTGCAGTGTTTATGTACTATATAAAATATCAAGCTAAACACCTGCTAATACAACAACTTTTTAATTTATTATTTTATTTTAATTATTATTTTATTTAATTGTAAATTTGAAAAATTTTAAAAAGTTATACATAGTGTAATGTAAATCGAGAATATATTAACAATTTTGAAAATGGCAGCAGTTAATTGTTCAGAACTGGCTTCAAGTGTTGTCATATATATTTTTTTACTTTTGCTAAGTCAAACACTTTTTTCATTATTGTTAATTCAAAAGTTACACATACAAAACTAAATTACAAAGAGTATATTGTTAACTTTGAATGCTTTTAATTGAGAAAGTTGCTATACATAAGTATTTTATGTTCATATTTCTTTTGATTGGGAGACACTGAGACAAGAATATAGTTCATTTACAATGCTTGTATGCGGCTATGAAACGGAAGAGAGTTATATAGATATACACATATTTTTTTACCAGTCAGTTTTGTAAAAACTAATTTTAATTTATTTAGTTTCCCTTTTTACGCAGTACTGTAGTTATAAAGGAAATTTGCGAACATTTGTAGAAACTTTATTGTAGTTACGTTTGTGTCTAGAACGTTTTTCTAAATAATTTAAATACTTTTTAAATATACATATGTACATATAAAGATACTATGTAAGATTGTATATGCTTGCTTGTATAAAAGTGTGTTGTACATTTATATTAAGGAGGCGAGTATATTTAGATTACTAATTCAATGCAAAATAGACGCTTAAGCCAGAGTTCGCTTTTAGTTTTGTGTATATTTTTTACTCTTTTATCCAATTTTTTATTTTCCTTTCGTTTTTAATATTTATCTTTGCTTAGATTGAACTGTTACTTTTCCTTATTGATTTCTGAACATCGTGCTAAAATTTAGCTTTCCTTTTGTTGTTTTTGTAATTGTGTTTGTATAATTTTCATTTTATTTTATAATTCGTTTATGTTTAGCACTTTCTTCTTCTCCATTTTTCGTCATAATTTGTGTCATTTATTATTATATCATAATATTTCTTTTGTTTTGTGTTTCGGTTATCATTTTCCAACTTGTTCCATTTAACGTTTTCATCTTTATGTCATCAACATCATCGTTCGGGCATCTTGAGGCGTTTGCATGCTTGAGTGTTGCATTGAATTTCACGCCTTGGCTCCGGGTATTTTGGATAATACTTTCGACAAATCGACGCCGGTGATTGCATTAATGGACGGTGGCAATTGTGCTACTAGGCGTGTAACATCGTTGGTTATGTTATCGTTGCCGCCAATGAGTACGATCTCATCGGTCTTGGCGAGTGGGGCAGCTACTTCGGCAGCGATCTATAAAAAAAAAAAACAAGAAAAAAAGTTAACTTTGTTTGCATCGAAGCTATAATGCTCTGCACAAATAAAATATTTTACATAGAAGAGCTTGATTTTTGTCGTGCAGTTTGTATCGCAGCTATATGCTATGCTATAGTGGTCCGAACTCAAAAATGTGTTCGAAGATTTTAGTATTGCTTTGCAATAATCCCTGCCAAATTCAGGGAAGACATCTTGTCAAACAAAAATTTTAATTTATTTAGTTTCCTTTTTTACTCAGTACTGTAGTGGGAAGACTTCTTGTCAAACAAAAATGTTCTTCATCAAAGGCTTAATTTTGAGCGCTCAGCTTGTATGGCAGCTATATGCTATAGTAGCTCGGCCTAAGCAATTTGTTCGGAGAAAGCGCTACAAATATTTGATTTTTACAAATAAACTGATATTTGTATTGAAAGCAATTCAACTATGGCAACTATCCTCTGTATATCCCTAGTTGGTTCTCGGTGTGGAGTGAGATGTGTCTCATTGAGAAGCATCTTTTTGAAACGTAGGTCAAAGCAACAAGCAAAATGTGTATATTCGATTTATAAAAGATGTTGAGTGCGTCTTTGAATTCTTTAATCCAATGATAGTGAGGGCAATTTCTTGCTCACAAATTTTTACGATCTCAAAATGCTATTAGAATTATTTATCTTTTAGGGCAATAAATCTACTAGAAGCATGCTATAGCAAGCAAGCTATAAAATTTCAATCCAAAAATGTCTTTCGATAGTAAAACTAGCATAGAAGGATGAGTCCAGTAAAATTTGTTTAGATGGTATTTGAAACTAACTGTACAGTATTACTCACCTTAGGCAGAGATTCGAGCACAATATTCATGATGGCAGCGTCGCCATACTGTTTGTAGACATGTGCCTTCATACGCATACGTTCCGCCTCTGCTTTGCCGACAAGCTCAATGGCATGAGCTTCGGCTGAACCAATTTTACGTATCTTTTCGGCATCTGCGCGTGCCGCCTCAATTGTCTGACACCTGCGAAGGAAACACGAAGAATATTTCATTAAAAGCGTTACACTCGGAGTATTATGACACTTACTGTTTACCCTGCGCTATTGTCTGCACACGATGTGACTCCGCTTCGGCTGGCAGTTTAACGGTAGCCATTAGTTCGCGCTCCTTCCGCTGCACTTCTTGCGCTTCGATTTCGATTTGCTTGCGACGTTCGACAACTTCGATTTGTATTTCTTCGTTACGTATTCTCTGTCGTATCTTTGCTGCTTGCAATTCGTAAGCCAGTTGCGATTCAGCTTTCGCTGTATTGATCTCCTGATCAAAGTTGGCCTTTTGCAATTTATACATACGCGAGTTATCCTCGATTTTGGTGTCCGTGGAATATTTCACATCCATGGCGCTCTTCTCACATTCAGCTTCGCGTATGCCGGCATCTCGATTGGCTTCGGCCACACCCGCATCAGCGTCACGCTTCACGCTCGCCGTTTGCGCCTTGCCCAACGATGCCAAATATTGCACATCATCGTAGACATCCTTGATGGTGAATGAGAGTATTTCAATGCCCATGCGGCCGACATCAGGTGCGGCTACCTCGCGTACCAGCGCAGCGAATTGGTCGCGATCTTTGTAAACCTCTTCTACTGTAAGCGTTCCTGTAATTGAACAAGGAAATATCAAATTGTTAAAACAAAAGCAGTTATTCTAAAATTTCCGGGCGACTTAAATGTTCATGATTATAATATCATTAAAGCAAAGGACCTTTTCAAGAGTTAAACCAAAATAGAGCTTTAGTATTTTATGACAGAAAATATTATTTTTTAGGTCCTCCTACATACAGTTTTCTATTTTTTCTTATTATCAGATAGAAAAATTTATATCTCACTTCCAACTACTTGAAAAAATATCTTGTTCCTAGATTTTGTAGGAAATTGAATGCTCTGCAAAAAAGGTCTACTATGACTTTTTCGGAAACCCAAACGTTTAAAAGATATTAACAGCAAAAGTTTTATTAATTTTTTGAAATTTTTTTATTTCTTATGAATTTTATAGCTCAATGAAAAAAAATTATTATGAAAGATGATACATTGTATATACATTTATTTGTTTAAATTTCCATCTGAAATTTTTCCGAGATCAGTTCTACTTCACATAATTAAATGAATGAATATCGATTCAAACATAACTTTGAAACCAGATTATACGAAAACATCTTAAATTTTGAGGAACCATGGGGTGTTTTTTTAGACGTGTGGTTTTCAATGAGATAATTCTTTTTTTCGATGTTGACATTTTGACAGCTGTTACTTGATTTATACTGCTGTGGTTTGCCATTTCATAATAAACAAATTTACTCTGGAACAACTTTTACAAATCGTTAAAATTTCTTACAAAATAATGGTTCCGTTCGCGCACTCTTGTTTCGGTCGACATAATTGATCGCAGAGTCGATAATTTGAGCAACCGAAAATCGCCACATGATTACTCTAGTGGATAGTGTGCATTCTCAGAGATTGCATGCAGTGCGCAGCGAAAACGTTATTGCTGAAGTGGAGCAGAATATCGAAGAAGGCTCGAATGAATCCATCTGTCATCGAATGCAAAAATGCAAAAATTGAAGCTGTGCCCATCCACTTTGTGGAAGATTTTGCAAAAGGATTTGGGTTTGAGGGCTTACAAAATTCAACTCTTGAATAATAGAAGTTGTCAAAAATTGGACCTTTCGGCTGGAATTTATGAAATAATTATAATAATTATAAAATATAATGTCAAACCCAATAACAATAAAGTTCAATTCTTGGCCACAACATTATTATATACGTTTTATTTCTTTTCTAAAACAACATGTCTAAAACAACACCCTTTTTAACTAAAATCCTTAACTTTTTCACATATATTTCAATTAAAAAATATTATTGAATTTCATAGAGTTTCAAAGTAAACACATTTACAATTTTTAATAATTAAAAATCGTGGAGACAAGAAGTGAGCATATTCATTGACTATTTAAACATTTTGCCCCTTAAACTACTTTTTCTGCGGTCACAAGTCAATAAATAATGCTGACATAGAAAACCAAGTTGAAAACTAACCTTCAATGCGTCATTGGCGATTTAAGGTCTTATAAAAAAATAAAAAAGTGGCGCCAAACAGGGTTCAGAGTAATATCTTCGTTAGACACAATAGCCGAATATCTTTTAAAGCACCGGACATCAAAACAAAGAAGCTAAAATCTTACTCATTACAATAGTTCATTTGACCTCCAAAAAGGTATTCTTCTTCACCACTGATTGTCCATATGTAAGGTATGCTTGAAACTCGAAGAAGCTGCTCTTCTTATTGCATTGTGCATCAATTCAATGCATTTATGCTTCATTCACTAATGGATGAGCGCTGCAGTATTCATAATGTTCTTTGGTGCTTTGTTGTACCAATAATTGACATTATAGAAAGGTTAGTATCGATCGAAGTGTCGCACATCTCAGCGTGGTTAACTTTTTTTTATTATAAAATAACGGATTGAGTGCGTTTAAGGTAACGGCTTTCGGCGACAAGTTCTTAAAGACTGAAATTTCAGTATTCGATAGTTGAAAGTTCTGAATGAGTGAAAACATATTTCTTTACGAGCAGCTCATTCAACGGCATTTTAATTTTATTTTTTATTTCTAGTAACGGACTGGCATTATTATACGGTAAAATTCTCGTTCAGCACTTGTATATAAATAGTGAACGAATGTAGTTTGTCTCTCATAGTCAACTGAAACTCGAACGAGATAACATCTCTTTTATAATTTTATTTGGAAAAAATATAAAGTTTAGAATGAAGTGCAGTGGCCTCTTGGCTACAATTTTCAGTAAGTGACATCTTAAAAACAAAACTAAGATCTTTTGCTGGTTACCAAATTTGTCGTAGTTTCAGTGTGGACGGGCACCAGAGCATCGCTGATGAAATGTGCCTGTGAACCCGGAGCGCCAGGACCTATGGGGCCGCCTGGTCCCAGAGGAGAGCCTGGCTACGGTACGTCATCATATTATCCTCATGCACGCGGCCCTCCGGGACCGCCAGGACCACCTGGCATATGCGGCTGTCCTTTTTTGCCACAAAACTTCGGTGGAGGTTTCGGTTTTATTGGAGCAGGTGGTGGGGGAGGTGGAGGAGGTGGCGGTGGTGGTGGTAATGGTACCGGAGGAGGGGGAGGTGGAGGCGCTGGCGGAGGAGGAGGTGGTGGCGGTGGAGGAGCATTTGGAGGCGGAGGCGGTAAATAATTATTTTAGCGCTTACTATTTTTTGATCAATAAACTTTATATTCCAACCAGGTGGTGGTGGCGGAGGTTTTCGCATTTTTCAAGGCGATTTACAAGATTTGCAAGGGTTAATGGCAGAAAATCTGATTTTGGTGACAACACCGAATCCAATCAATCCCAATAGACTGTCAAGCCTTTTATCCACTACTTCTCGGCCAATTTCGAACGGCGGCAATAACGTTCAGTATCCACCGAATACGTTAATAGTCGTTGGTGCGAATGGTGAATTTATACCGGTGAATAGTGTACGCGGCGGCATAAATGTTTCGCCAACACCGAGCGCAGCTTCATTTGCTACATTTAATACAGGCCTTCAATCGCCTACTACGCAATCTTTGCCTTTGGTTTCATTGCCTTCTGGTGGTCTATATTCAACGGCTTCACGTCCTTTGAATTCCATGAATCAAGGTTTTACAGATTTTGCGCAGTATCGCCGTCAAGTTCTGCTTGGAGAGGCCAAGCGCAATGAATCAATTCAATCATCCACTACTAGTACGGATGCCGATGACGCAGGAGAGGACAAGAATAGGGACGAGGGGTTTCAGTCTCAAGAAAATTCCCAGCATAATACGAACCAAGTTGCAGACAGCGTGGAAGAGTTCCAGCGTGCGGTGGAAGAACTACGTAAAAGGTTCGCACACTTGAATAAGCCTAAAAATGGACCAGGACAACAAATTGCAATTGTATTGTAATTAATATAAATATGTTTTTAATACGGTGCAGGTTCCTTTTAATATAGAACTTAATTATAAGTAAGGAAAAACGGGTTTTTGGTGTCGGGTAAAAATGAGAATTTAGAAAATTTGGGAAGATAAAAATGTATTACAGTTTTTTAGGGAGTACTGTTAGCCTATACTAGTTTGTAAAGAATGCTACTGAGTTCTTAAAAAGTTGATTAATTTTACTGAACCATGTATATTAAAATTTAATTATTATATAACTGAATATTGTACTAAAATTACAAACTTCATAATGATTATTTACAAGCAAAATTCATTCTTCTCTGAAAATTTTTTCTTCTAGTCAAAAACCAACTTTTATCTTAATTTAATTAGATGAGTTTAGAACATTTGAAGTAAAATAACTAAGAAATACATCAGGTTAGACAGAAACATTGAAAGTGTAACAGAAAATTGGCAACATAGTGGATAATTACACTAATTGGCTGTAGACGGTTTACAGTGAAGTATAGAAGGCTGGGTTATAAAATATAGACAGCTAAAATCTTTTAATACTTAGCAATGCTACGCGGGTCAAATTTAATGATTAAACAGAAATGATAAACTTTCTAATTATCTGAACAAACGAGTTTCTACTCGATAAACTGAATAAAATCAAAAGTTACGACTATCCGAATATGGATCATAGCTATAAAGGAACATTTCACCAAAAATTCGATCACTCCACCGAATTTTGGATAGATTTTTATGTTGAAAACTCAAGTTAATGTTTAGGTTTTTTAATTCATGGTATATGATATACTATCAGTCCAATTTTGCAACACTCTTTCGGATGCCGATCTTATTTTCCTAATACCATGATGAATGTCAGTTTCTGGTTAGTCGTTTTTTCTTTATGAATATAGAAAATTGATTTCACCTTGCTCCAGAAAAGTTGTCTAACATATTGTTCAGACGAGGACCGGTTTGGGTTGGGCAAAAAAAGAGCCCTCTTCTGAACATATTCCGTTAGCTTTTAAAGCTGTGGGAAACAGTTAACTCTAAGACAAATGTTGACAACATTTACCTATATCATTAATTAATTATGTGTTATTTGAATCACGCCACACAGTAAGTTTTTCTTGATTTTGCTAGCGTGGCGAGTCTCTTCACAATTGTTCGCTCAACAAATTCTGCATTTTTCTTATGTATGTAGCTATTAAGGGGGTATTCTTGTCTAGGATTTTGAAAAATTCGATTTTTTTTTGCATATCTTGAAAGTTTAGACTTTCAAAAATATGTCCTTGGAAGGATTTTTCAAAATTCGACTTATTTTCGGAGATACAGCCGATTTTGTGACGTGGCGTCCATGTTCACTAGAATTGTCTCCTAAACTTTAAACGCGTTTTTCCCAAACCTGACTTTTTCGGAACGATACCCACGATTTCTCAGGTTCTAATGGACCGATTTACTTGAAATTTAGATGTATTATATATTTATAGAGTCTTCTTTATAGGCTTGCTTATGGTTGGAACTAGCCCCATCTCCAAATTTTTATTTTTTTATTTTCTTGGCTCCATATTTTAAATCGGCCAACTGCCACGCCCACAAAATGGCGGAAACCGAATTCGAAATAGTCAGAAAACATATCTCAAAACGTGATCCAAAATAAACTTTTTTTTTTTTTCAGGCAGTCGCCATTTTGTGAAAAAAATGTTTCCCACTTTTCCGTAGTTCCGGCCATTGCGACATTATTCTAGATTAATAATCTTTTTTTTTTGGTTTCAGATAATTAGGAGGGTTGAAATCATGGGTATGGTCACGTGGAAATTTTTAGAGACCCCCACTTCGTCAGCTCATAATTTTTGAAATTTTTTACTTTTTTTTAGTTTTTAATTTTTTTCTGTACTCTTCTAAAATTAACAAATAACTAATAAAAAAAAGGATAGTAAAAATATTAATTGCCTTTTTTTACGACACTTTAAAAATTACCTGAAATTCATGCTTCTAGACCAGAATACCCCTTAAACCCAAAAAATAACACTTGATAAAATTTCAATTTATATGGATAAAGTCTCGTTGGCTTTTCCATTACTATTATGTTTTCTAGGAGTTCATCAACATAAAATCAGATTTCAAAATACAGTTAAATTAAAAAAAAAATGTTTTTAATTGTTGTAATAGTAATATTTATTACTAGATATTAAAATATATGCTTAAGGTATACTCAATTACCTGGACACAACAAAATATGTACCGCCAATAATCAGCGAAAGTTTCAGCACTCCCATCAACAGAAAAGTCATTGCACAGTTTGGTGTGGTTTTGTTGTCGTTGTTATTTTGGATCAACACTTTTAACAATGTAATGTAACTTTTCCAAACACAAAACTTATTAATAATTATTGCACAAAATAATTTATAAAAATTTAGCAAATCTTCTTCGAGTTCAAACACCGACTATTTTCGCTTTTCCTCACTTATCATCGGGTGTCGCAGCAGTGACGAATCTCGAACTCGTCTGAATTAAAAATTTACACTTTGTTCACAACGCTTATACGAGTATAAATCAATTGACTCCCAACGGTGAGTGATGAGCGTTTAATAGGGTGATCTTGGTTATATTATATTACTACGGAAAATTATTTAGAATTTTTTTTTACCGAAAATGCTTTTTCCGTGAGTTTACAAGGCAAATAATTTGTCTTACTTCTTCCTTATACAATTGGGACAGTTGGAATGGAATAGTTTAAGGAATGCAACTCCTAATTGATCTGCCCATTATCAATTAATAATGTCTTTAAACACCATTTTTTTTAATAACAATAAAATTTTACAATAGTAAAGAATAGGGTTATCTATAAACATTACCGCAAGTCCTAGCAGAATCAAAGAATGAGAGAAAAATTGTTATTTATAACTAACTACCCTTTGCAACGCATACAACATTTCACCACCCTAATAATAATTCTGAAAAGCTGAAAATCTACACAGTGATAAGTTTGTGGCGAACTTGCAGAAATTATACGCTAATTGCGGTTCATTGAGTTTCATTGATTAGACAGTGACGTCAGATTGCGGTACGTACGATTAGGAATTGTGATAAAAATATAATACTAATTTACTACTTTAAAATATTTTGCCTTTGGAGATAACGCAACTATCTCTGTGACGATTTTGGATGGAGTAAAATATAGTACATATACATAAGTTTTGTATATCAAGACAATTTGTTATTATGAGCATTACATGAAGAAAATAATGGGTGCTTTTTTAGACGTGTGAGGCAAAATTTTTCGGAATTGGCCTTTTTGACAGCTGTTATTTGACTTGTACAGAGTTTGGTTTGTCATTTTATCATGAATAAAATGATCCGAAACTCCTCTCTTTGCTTGTTGAGAGAGCCTATATCTTCGTCGTTTTCTTTGGCAGCACTGAAAGTTCATGGTCTACTGAACAGATGGCAAGCAAAACAAGGAAGTACCATTAAGGGGGTATTCTACTCTAGAATTTTGAAAAATTCGATTTTTTTTCATATATTTCAAGTTTAGACCCTTAAGAACATATCCTCCAAAGGATTTTTAAAAATTAAAATTATTTTAAGAGCTACAGTTACTTTAGTGACGCAGTACCTAGCCCGGTTCGGCCGTATCGAATTTTTTAAACGCGTTTTTCTCGAAACTACTTTTTTCCACACGGTACCGGCATTATCTCAAGTTCTATACAACCGATTTACTTGAAATTTTGTGTGGACCTTCTTTATATAATCCTTTATTGTTCCTACCATCATCGTGTCAAAATTTTTGTTTTTAATATTCAAAAAAAAATCAGGAATTTAAAAAAAAAGCGTAAAAAATGATTTTTATTTTCAGGCAGTCGTCATTTTTCAAAAAAAAAATTTTCGTGTTCCCTGAAATAGGGACTATAACAGCATCCTTACTGATTAAGAATTTCTTTTGATTTTTTTTTTTTCAGACCACCAGGAGAGTCAGGATCAATGTCACCAGGATGCGCCATTTTTTTTACACCTGTCTCTCCCCCCCTCTAATTATTTTAATTTTTAATATGTTTTTGTAAATTTTTTTTTCTGTATTCTTAAGATATCAATAAAAACACCATAAAAAATGGATAGTAAAAATATGAATTGTCTTTTTTTTACGACATTTTAAAAATTACCTGAAATTCATGCTTCTAGAGTAGAATACCCCCTTAAGAACCGCGCACAAATTAATTGCGATATCAGTGGGTAATTTGTCAAATCACGTATTACTATGAGTCCGTAAGACTTTCTTCATAATTTTGAAATTCTTATTTTATTCTTCAAAATTTATTGTCATCCCCCTCAAAGTAATCTCTCTTGGCCCCAATACACTTGTTTTCAATCCTTGAAACAATGGTTAAAGCAATTTCCGGAATAGCCTTCAATGCGAGTAGCGATTAACTTTTATAGTCTTCAATTGACTCAAAACGAAGCGGTCGTTTGAGTACCGATTCCTTTATTTTATGTGTTGATGTTGATGGCCGTCCTGGACGTAGTTCGTCGTCAACACGTTCATCGAGAACTTTTTCTTTTTCGAATAATTGGTACCAAACAAAAACACTTGCTCGCGACAAACAATAATCATCGAAGGCCTTTTCCAACATTCTGAACGTTTCGGCACCAGAAATTTGATTCCGCGCACAAAGTTTAAAGAAGCTTCCCTTGTCGAATAATTTCAATCATCGTAAAAATCGCTGAATGCGCTTTATGTGCTTCAGAAAGACAAGCGTATTCTAAGCACTAATTATTATTTGACATTTGGCACAGATGTCGCTAACAGTCATACCAACCAGGAAAAAATTTCGACAAAGGGATTTTCGCGCGAAATTTCAATTGAAAAGTCTTACTTTATTTTAGCCCACTTACTTAGAAGGGGATGAAATTGATTTGGAAGAATAAATAAAGAATTTTCAAAATAAATACAATATCACCTTATTTTTTGGGCACATTAGTATATAATAATAATTTATTGTCTATACAGGGTTTGTCCGGAAAGTTATAGGACTGATTTTCTTCCGCTGCGACTGTACTTCGGAGAGTGCCCGGACTGGATTCTGTAGAAATTCTGTGTGAAACTCGGTAAATCTGCAAGCGAGACGTTTGATAAGATTAAGCAGGCTATTGCTTTAGTAAGAAGTGGTGTGTTTCGGTGGCACCAGACCTTTTGGGAGCGCCAGAAGAGGGCGCTGATGAAAGAGCAAATCCAAAGTGTTTATTCATTGTCTTTTTTGACATCAAAGGCATCGTCCACCATGAATTTGTTGCTCCTGGACAAACCGTCAACGCCAAGTTTTACGTGGAAGTCCTCAAGAGACTCAAATGAAGGGTCAATCGGGACCGACAGGACATCGCAGCCGATTGGAAGTTGCATCAAGACAACGCCCCGGCTGACAACGTCTTTCTTGTGAACAGCTACCTAACCAAATCCGGCATCCCAACGCTTCCGCAGCCGCTTTACAGCCCAGATGTGGCTCCCTGGACTTTTTTTGTTTTTTTGCCTGAAAAGACCAATGAAAGGCAAGCATTTTGAGTCGACAGAGGCGATCCAAGCAGCATGCAGCTCGTGTCTCAAGGCTATTACGGAGAATGCCTTCCGTGACGCCTTCAATGCTGGTGTTCACTCGAAAAGTGGAAATTACTTGGGACCTCTATAAAAATATTTATAAATGTTGTCCTGTATTTCTCATTGCAATTGCATTTTTGTGCACGATTAGTATTTGGTGTGGACTCTGTTGCATTACGTAATACATTCTGGCATGGATGCGAGTGTATTTCAAACATGTTTTCAAAAGATTATTTTTATTATTTTCGTTATTACATTTTATTTGTTTTCCCCTCATTCGTTCGCAGAAAATATTTATTTTGTAATTTTCCCCCTACTTGAAATTCAGGCTACGCCACTGTTTGGCGCCCATCGGAAAAGCGGAATTATTACATGCGTGTGAGTGTTGTTAAAATTTAATTTGACACATAAAATGTTTCATTCACATCAGCGGTTGAGAAAACACCTCGCAGTTTAACTGAGTTGTCGTGTTGTTTATTTACAAACAAATACATACATATTACACATTTACATACGTGTGCGCAAATTATGTTCCTGCATGTGCCTTTCACCAACTTCCGAACTTCTGCGGAAACTGATAAGATATAACTAGATGGCAATTGGCGCCCTTGAGTGGTGTGCGAAACAACTTTACAAATCTTACAGTGATTGTTTTAGTGTAAGTATGTTCGTATTGGTATTGCTTACCGTCGGTATGACGGTAAGGCGAACGTGCTGTAACATATTGGTTTTCAACAATGTCTGGCTTAGATTTGCATGTGGTAATTCGTAGTATAATTTTGATACTGGTGTCGGTAAAATTATTGGCACTTCGGCTAGTATTGGTTAAGGTGTCCTTCAAGTATATGTATAAAACAATTTTTTGGAGTCTGTGTAGGTAATTTGTTGAAATTTCTCACTTTGAGCACGTTCTTGAAAGACTCCAATTGAAGAGACAAAAATAATAGTACTGACTGAAAATTTGAAAAGCTACATACACATTTATCTCTTATTATTGAATGACAATTTTAGGGAACCTTTATAGGATGCTGAATGAAAAAATAATACAGTTCTACAATACAAAAAAATGCTGCAGGATATGTTATGAAAGTGTTGAATATGCTCCTGTTTTTATGATTATTGGATATCTTATATTTTTATTAATTGTCGACTTGTTAGTACTAAACTTTAGTACTTTCCTCCAGTAATGATCAGATTAAATATGCGAAAAGTACTGCGAAAGGTTTTAATAAAAATCAAAAATGCAGATATCGAGACTTATAGTCCACAAAATGTTTTGTTTAACTTAATGAAAATTTTTCTTTCGTTTCAAAAATTATCTCCACCTCCACAGAAACAATGATGATGATGGCGTCAAATTCCAAGCAATCGGTACAGTGTACCAAAGTTATTTTCTCAAAATTAAGGATATTGTTTTAATTATATTTGCAGAAAAATTTCGAAGTTTAGTATAAAAAAGTAGGAAGTTTGATACACAATAATTAAGGATACAGATTTTATCATAGTTATGACTATTCTAGAAAGTGAATCGTGATAAAGTTTTGTCTTGATAGTCGTTAATTTCCAAGGTAACCATAATGTATCAAATTATGAAGGAATCATGCAAAATATGTACACATTTTCAGACTCTATGCCGGAACACTGCACACCCGACTATAACGGGATGTCACTTGATGTCTTCTATTGAATATCTACACAGTAAGGCCTGTGACGAAGAAGAAGAAGAAGAAGAAGGCCTGTGTGCTCCCAGCTAAGCATTTTCTGCTGAGGTGTTTTGGTAGAAATCATTCTTGCAGTCACCTGCTTGAAGCGGAACCGCATGCGAGGAGCATCAGGAGGTCTTTCTTCAACTACGTCGTCGACATAAGACAATACGCCGACCAGACTTCGGATGCAACTAACTTCAGACATACATTTAGCGTCATTCACAGTGGAGACATAAACACCTTTACCGGCTCCCTCTCAGTGAATGGCGTACTTGGAGTCAAACCACAACCCATTGTAAACTACGGGCTCGAGTTTCGCGAGAATCGAAAGTGATCCTTGCGCAGCTTCCTTCTGGGAACTGTAGCAGGTTAAATTCCTACTTATGCAGAATCGACCCCGACATATCAAATATGTATGTATATGTGCCCGCATGATTCTAATTCTAACCCTACACATCTGACACTCTTCTCCCTATGGTGTGACCCCGTCAAAACAGCACGTTTCCTGTACCTACCGTTGGATGGCCTCGATAACATCCACACTAACGGGGACTAGATAACCGTTACAACAACAAACAAAATCTAAAAGTGATTGAAGAAAAATATCAAAGTTGATGGTATTAACACAGGATGAGGTTACTGATGATCCTTAAAAAAGATTATCGACTTCAAAATAATAAAAGAAAAGTTTATTAAAAAACATCTTTTTTATTGTAATATGGCATAAGTTTTACTTCAATCTATTCTTAAATAAAACTTTTACTACAAATACAGGGTTTGTGCGGAAAGTAATAGGACTGATTCTCTTTCGCCGCGACTGTACTTCGGAGGACAAGACATTGCAGCCAATTGGAAGTTGCACCACGACAACGTCCCGGCTCACACCGCCTTTCTTGTGAACGGCTACCAAACCAAGGCCGGCATCCCAACCGCAGCCGCCCTACAGCCCAGATGTGGCCCCATGGACTTTTTTGTTTCCTTGCCTGAAAAGGCCGATGAAAGGCAAGCATTTTGAGACGACAGAGGTGATTCAAGCAGCATGCACTTCGGCTCTCAAGGCTACTCCGGAGAATGCCTTCCGTGACGCCTTCAATGCTTGGAAATCGCGCTAACAGCGCTGCATCGACGCAGAAGGAGCCTATTTTGAAAGTTTTTAAAGAATTGTAACGATTGTGTGAATAATTTTTTTAAATCGACTCAGTCCTATTACTTTCCGGACAAACCCTGTATGTATGTATATATAGTTAAATGAAAATGAAACAAGAAAAAACGTTAACTTCGGCTGCACCGAAGCTAATATACCCTTCACAGGTGCATTTCTTTTAGTAACTATGTGTTCAGTTTGTATGGAAGCCATATGCTATAGCAATCCGATCTGAATAATTTTTTCGGAGATTATGTTATTACCTTAAGCAGTAATCCATGTCAAATTTCGTGAAGATACCAAAATGCGAAAGTTTTCCATACAAGCCCTTGAGTCCGATCGTTCGGTTTGTATGACAGCTATATGCTATAGTGCGCCGACCTAAACAATTTCTTCCGATATTACATTATTTCTATGAACAATAACTCATACCAAATTTCGTGAAGATATATCGTTAAATGAGGAAGTTTTCCATGCGATTTTTTCGAAAATTACATTGACGTTTGCAAAATTTCAAAACGATATTTTAAAAACTGAGGGACTAGTTCGTATATATACAGACAGATAAACAACTTCAAGTAAATGATTGAAGTGCTGTTTTGCAATGTTAACTCACTCACAATGAAGCGTAATCACAGAGGCTGAGACGTATTTTAGAGTAAAGACAATTTCTTACTACAATTTTATCGATAGTCAGTCTATCGTATGACTACTGCCATATTTAGTAATAAAATATAATCTTACCACAAAATGTGTTTTCCTTAAATCGTTACGCCTTTTTTTAGTCCGCCCATTAAATTCTCTTTAGTTTTTGCTGTACTGTATTATAAGCGTCACAGCAAAAGCTGTCAGTGAAATTTTATATTTTTGAATTCAGAATCTAAAATTAATTGAACGCAAATGACTTAATTACTTTGTGGAACTCAGAAATAAAAAAATAATAGCCACTGTCAGCATAATACCACAACAACCACAAAACTTTTCGAACACATTCAAAAGCGCGTTCGCATAAATCACAGACTTATCAGACAATGACACTCGCATTTAATTTTGCTCGACTGACTTGTCAATTTGATGGAAAATTAACTTATGCGCAGTTATGCGCACGTGTATGAAGTGTAATTAATAGTTTACTCCATTCAACTTTATGGCAACCACAATAGCAACCGGCACTAACTTTTATTGCTCATGCGCCATGGGCGCTCACTGTAGCAAGAACATTAAATCCTTTATAGGTCAAGGGTTTCATGTGAGTAAAGGAATGTATAAAATTATTTCAAATATAATCCTTGGAGTCGGACGTCTGCATCATTTCAAATATCATTTTATGGTTACAAAAAATTAAATTACTATGTCCGCATAATTGCATATACACACATATACATGCATACATATGTTTCTCGTTACATGCTACGTACTTCAATATTGCACTTTATTAGAACATTCGTAGTGCGCGCACATCATTGCTAAGCATCTAAGTATGTGCGCCAAGTTTTGGAAGTTTCTAAAGCTTCTCACACAAATAATTACAGAAGCCAACTATTTTTATACTCTCGCAACAAAGTTGCTAAGGAGAGTATTATAGTTTTGTTCACATAACGGTTGTTTGTAAGTCCTAAAACTAAAAGAGTCAGATATAGTTTTATATATACCAAAGTGATCAGGGTGACGAGTAGAGTAGAAATCCGGATGTCTGTCTCTCCGTCCGTCTGTCCGTCCGTGCAAGCTGTAACTTGAGTAAAAATTGAGATATCATGATAATACACGTATTTCTTGGCTCCATAAGAAGGTTAAGTTCGAAGATGGGCAAAATCGGCCCACTGCCACGCCCACAAAATGGCGAAAACCGAAAACCTATAAAGTGTCATAACTAAGCCTTAAATAAAGATATTAAAGTGAAATTTGGCACAAAGGATCGCATTAGGGAGGGGCATATTTGGACGGAATTTTTTTGGAAAAGTGGGCGTGGCCCCGCCCCTACAAAGTTTTTTGTACATATCTCGGAAACTACTATAGCTATGTCAACCAAACTCTATAGAGTCGTTTCCTTCAGGCATTTCCATATACAGTTCAAAAATGGAAGAAATCGGATAATAACCACGCCCACCTCCTATACAAAGTTTATGTTGAAAATCACTAAAAGTGCGTTAACCGACTAACAAAAAACGTCAGAAACACTAAATTTTACGGAAGAAATTGCAGAAGGAAGCTGCACCCAGGCTTTTCTTAAAAATTGAAAATGGGCGTGGCGTCGCCCACTTATGGACCAAAAATCATATCTCAGGAACTACTCGACCGATTTCAATGAATTTCGGTATGTACTATTTTCTTAACACCCTGATGACATGTACGAAATATGGGTGAAATCGGTTCACAACACGGCTTCTTCCAATATAACGCTATTTTGAATTCCATCTGATGCCTTCTCTGTATAATATATAGTACATTAGGAACCAATGATGATAGCGGAATAAAACTTTACAAAAATACGGTATTTGAAAAATACATACTTATGTAAATGACGGATAATGAAATCTCGATTATCACTTTATGATGCGAGAGTATAAAATGTTCGGTGACACCCTAACTTAGCCCTTCCTTACTTGTTGTTATTAAAAATAGCATGTGCGACGCAATTTTCATAATAACTAAGGAATTGCACCAGCACAAAACAAAAAAAAATAAATCTAAGCACGAGAGATTGAGATTAGAATGGGAAAAAAGGTAGGATAATAATAATACAAGAGAAAGAAAAATTTTACATATGTATACAGTTCACAGATTTAAGTTTCCTTACAAGCTGTCTTGCTATATGCTGTAGAGGCCCGATCTGAACAATTTTTTTTTTTGGATATTGTGTTGTTGCCTTGGACAATGTTCCATGCCCAATTTTGTGAATATATCTTGTCAAATAAAAAGGTTTTCTATACAAGGACATGATTTTAATCGTTCAGTTTGTATGGCAGCAGTAGTCCAATATGGGTGGTTCCGGAAAGAAATGTGCGAAATTTCAGGTCAATAAATACAGTTGCTCTGAAAATTAATCATGATTCACGTTTGACTTAATATTTTGAAAATCTTGAGGAGACTTTAATAATACTTTTACTTTTACTTTTTTAAATTAATTTTATAATAAGTTATTCTTGGACAAGCCGCGAAAACAATTTTTGAAATCATTCAGTTGTTTGGAAACTTTTAAAGCTGGTAAGACATCGACAGTAAGATATACACCATAACATTACCAGTATCTAAGTTGTATGGTTTATAGTGTTTGAATAGAATTTCGGTCCTATAACCTTCGCTCATACTTTTGAGAAAATTATCCCATCCTGGTTGCCCTATTTTGTATTACATTTACGACTGTTGCATTTTATATTCTGGGATTAGAGAATGCATACTTATATTAATAATCAAAAATAGTTGTATTGCTTTTCAAAATATGCTCCATTAAGATCTTGCTTGAAAGTGCTTAGTGTGCGAACAACTTTTGTTCGGATCATCTAGAAGCCCTCATACAACATCCGGTGTGTTTAACGTGGGATCCTGCTGTCGACAGCTTAACTCCACGGTGCTCAAAAGCACAACGGATCAATACAATGCGCTGATCAGCGCCCTGAGAATGCTAAGCATTTTCAGTACCAATTGGCAGTGTGGAATGGGCACACTAACCACCTTGGTAGGGTTCGAGGCCCATCTTAAACCTCTGCCATGCTTTGGGTCCGACACCCGGTTGCAATGCAACTCCACATTCGACTGACGAGAACAGTTCTTCCCGCATTTGGGTTTTAACCACAGCCACCACGAATCTCCAGAAAGGGCCAAACCCATACAACTGTCAATTGTGTTTTACGTGGGATCCTGCTTATGTAAAGCTTAACTCCACGGTGCTCAAAAGCACAACGGATCAATACAATGCGTCGATCAGCGCCCTGAAAAATGGGTAAGGATTTTCAGTACCAATTGGCAGTGCGGTAAGGACACACTAACCACCTTGGTAGGGCTCGAGGCCCATCTAAAACCTCTGCCGTACTTTGGGTCCGGCACCCGGTTGCAATGCAACTGCACATTCGACTGACAAAGTCAGTTCTTCCCGCGATTTGGGTTTTAACCACAGCCACCACGAATCTCCACAAAGTACCAAACCCAATGAGCAGAATGGAGCGAACTCCAGGGGCTACTGCTTCCCGTGGTACCAGGTTAAAGTCTTTGGTATTGACCTTGTAGCCGAAACTACGACCAGTTGAGCCTCCATACAGCCCTGGACTGGTGGCCAGGATTTTAGTCGCCTCTTACGACAGGCATGCCTTACCGCGGGTATATTCGGTAAAAACCCATACAGTCGACTGCTGTTTACTTTCGGGTTCACACGCGTAAATCCACGATTCATCCCCTTTCGGATGTACTAGACGTGTTTCGAAGCACCGCTATCGTATTTTTGTAAGATTTATATCGACCAATTGTCAAATACAAATCAAAATTCAGTCAAATGTTCATGCAATATTGAATGTATGCACAGCATCAATTGCTTCCGGAACAACAACTGATTTTGGATTTAAGTTAATGTAAACAAATGCTAAAATCTGCAATAAAGTTGTGAGTTGCCAGATTGAAACAATAGGGTTGTCAAGTCCGAAATAATAAATGCACCCAACGTACCAACATAACCGGCTTCGTCGCCTAAAGCCCGCTGATAGATTTTCAATTGAAAGAATGTTTGATAAGCATAGATCGTTGACCATAAAAACCACCAAATGGTCCATAAATTTTAAAACCATTTGTTTATTGCGACAACTGATTTGAAAGATAATTTTCAAAGTTGTCGAACTTTTAACTTTGGTTTGGGTCTTATATAATGGTTAGTTTGCGCTGAAAGCGCGTAGTTCTAGTTTTATTCGGCGCATCAGGTCATGCTATACCTTTTTGGAAAGCTCATTTCACGCGCGAACACGTGTTTGATTGATTGTGTCGTGAGTTATAGCGTCGCAAACATTGAGCAAAATAAAGAGAAAATACGGCATATTTTACAGTACTACTTCGATAAAGGCAAAAATGCATCTCAAGCCGCCAATAAAATTTGTGCAGTTTATGCACCCGATACAGTTTCCATTTCCACCGCACAACTATGGTTTCAACGTTTTCGTTTTGGTGTAGAGGTGGTCGAAGATGCGCCACGCTCCGGAAGGCCTGTCGTCGAAAATTGCGATAAAATCGCTGAATTGGTCGAAAGAGACCGGCATAATAGCAGCCGTAGCATCGGTCAAGAGCTGGGCATGAGTCATCAAAAATTCATTTCAATTTCAAAAAAAAAACAAATTCAATAAAAAATACCGCAAGACTTTTTTGACACCCCATTATATAACTTTTCCTTTATCGCTCTTATAACTTTTCAAATTTCAAATTTATTATTTTTATTTTTATTATTTTTCCGCAAACGCCAAAGCAAGGTTTCTATGTTAGGATGTGTGTATTAGTGTGTGACATTTCTTTCGCTTTGATGTGCTGTTTAGAGTCACTGGTTTTTTGAATTTGCTGTTTATTATTAGCAAATCGAAATTTTTCAGAGAATTTCGCTAACTTTGCCATGGAGACTTCCAACTTTGACTTTTTTACATGCGGAACTGTTAAAAGCGTTAGAGAGCGTTGTTCCTCATTCGCCTTTCATTAGAAAGCATTTCATGTCCAACAAAATACTTCACAGATTTGAATCAAATTTGATCCTTGCCATTTTCGTTACCTTCGCTTCGCATAATATCTTAAACTACGCCACTCTCCCATAGAACGTCATTCTGACATTCGTCAGCCACTTTTACGATTCAATAGAAAGAAAACTTTAGCACTAATGAAGATGTAAACAGAAACTTAGTATAGCTTAAGCAATTCTGAACTAAACATAGTCACAGTAGATCGAAATTGTTCCTGCCCTCAAATACAGAAAATTACAGTTTTCATATTTATTTTTGCCTTTTTAGTTGTTGTGTTAAGACAAAATAACAAAATTGCAAAGCAATATACATTTCAATCAAGTTTATTAATTGCTAAAATTTTATGATGATAAGTATAGTAAAATGGAATTTCCCTAAGCAGTATAAATAGATTTGATTCAAAATAGCGCATCAGCGTAATATATTATATATCTATATTTACATTTGCATGTAAATATACATAGTACAGAGATGCATTTATATTTTTGCATGAGTATAAGACATGCGATTTTGCGTTTTTACATCCAATTAAAAATATCCGATATTTTTGTGGGAATGTTACTTACACGTCTAATAATTTTTAATTAAGTAGTTAGATGCAAGCATGGCCGTTATTGTACACAGTGTATTGGCTTTGCGAGTACATGCTGAGAGTGTTACGATTTAGCCATGTCCATCTGTGAGTTTTTTCGAAATTCGCACGGATTATTGTCTATCGCCCCTGCCAAAGGAACAACATATTATGACATATGACTGTCAGTGACATCTGTGCCAAATTTTACATTAAAATAATCGTTAGTGTTTAGTATACGCTTGTCTTTCTGAAGTACATAAAGTGATCGGCAATTTAACGATGAGTGAAATTATTCAACAAAGAAGTTCAATTAAATTTTGTGTGCGGAATCAAATTTCTGATGCTGGGGCCAAGTGGATTACTTTGAGGAGGGCGACATACATTTTGAATGTTAAAATTAAGAGCAAGATCTTAATATTTTTTACTCATAGTAATAGTTCTCCAAAGTGGAAAATTGTTTTTCTTTAAAACGTTACGAATTTATTACACGATATTTCGAGAATTCGTTGGCATAAACTACAGTTATTTGGCTTATAAATCTAATGAAATATAATATATTATCAATTAAATGAAAAAACATTATTTTTTTTAATGGACATTCCCGAACTTTTGCTTAAATTGCTTTGATATTAAGTTTCCAAATCATTATATTTATCGGCTACATTTTTCTTTACTTAATTTATTATAGTGGATTACTTTTTATACCCTGAACAGGGTATATTAAGTTTGTCACGAAGTTTGTAACACCCAGAAGAAAGCGTCCGAGACCCTATAAAGTATATACATATGTATATAAATGATCAGTATGTTGAGCTGAGTCGATTTAGCTGCCAAAAAAAAAGCTTGTATGGAAAGCTTTCACATTTGACAATGTATATCTTCACAAAAGTTGGCACAGGTTATTTTCTAAGGCAACAATGTAATCTCCCAAGAAATTGTTTAAATCGGTTAACTATAGCATATAGCTTCCATACAAACTGAACGATCGGAAAAAAGTTCTTGTATGGAAAACTTTTGCATTTGACAAGATATATTCACGAAATTTGGTATAGATTATTTTCTAAGGCAACAATGTAATCTCCGAAAAAATTGTTCAGATCGGTTAACTATAGCATATAGCTGCCATATAAACTGAACACATAGCTACTAAAAGAAATGCACATGTGAAGGGTATATTAGCTTCGGTGCAGCCGAAGTTAACTTTTTTTCTTGTTTTGTTTATTAAAATTAACCCAAATGCATTACAAGAAAAAAATCTGGGAGTATAACTGACCAAATGACTTGATGCGTGAAAAATGCGACACGCCTTGAAATTATTTTAAAAATTTGCATACATAAATTGCAAACTAATGGAGACAAGTAATACACCCGCAACTAAAAACACGAGAATGCAACGTGCGGTATTTAGCAGAAGGCGAGACGTAGTGGTAATTTATTGATTGAATTCCAAAGTGAATTCAAAGTCTTGAAAGCGAAAATTATATTTTAACTTGTATACCAACTGATCAAAAGCATACAAATACTTTATGCATTTCAAATGGCATTAATTGAGATTTCAGGAGTGATAAGCCTTACGGGTGGCAATTGTTAATATTAGCATATTGATTACCTATGTAATTATTTTTTCACATGCCTTGTCACAGAATATTTAATGTGACAAAATGAATGTGAACACATACACACAAAACTTACATAGATTTCCGAATCTCAATTATTAATACTTTTTTACTATAAGTGAAAATCCAGATTTATCATATACCGCTATGTAAAAGATTGTTTACACTCTAGATGCTAGCTTTAATAGTTAGATTTATTTATTTCTTTGACACAAATGACTGAATCAATTATAAAAGTATTATGATTATTTTGTTTTTACAATGGTGATTAGATCATTAGTCAGATGACGAAAGAAAATGGTTATACTCTACTGTCAATCAACGAAAAAAATGTGAGACAGCGTTGAGAAAACAATTATACTACATATGTATGTATATGTACATATATATAACGTTGAAAAAATGATTATGGTTTGCGATATTTACTTTACAAGCTTACAATATCACAATTTGCATATATTACACTTATTATTAATTATTTTTAGTTTAACAAGAGAGATCTATCAGTAGATAAATTCAGTTTGAAGAATACGAACTGATCATAAGCTTGGAAAATGTTTCAAATACATAAATTTACATTTACGTTAATCGAAAATATATAAAGTGCCATAACTAAGCACTTACTTTGTGCCAAAAAATAAGGTGACATTGTATTTATTTTGAAAATTCTTTATTTATTCTTCCAAATCAATTTCATCCCCTTCAAAGTAATCCCCTCCCGATGCAATGCACTTATGCCAACGGATTTTCCAATCTTCGAAACACTGGTTGTAGTCACTTTCCGGGATGGTCTTCAGTTCCGTCTTCGCTGCGGCTTGAATCTCCTCTATCGTATAAAAACGGTGTCCCCGAAGCGGTCTTTTGAGCTTGGTGCACAGCCAGAAGTCGCACGGCGCCAGATCAGGTGAATACGGTGGTTGCGGAACGATATGGGTTGAGTTTTTGGCGAAATGATCACGAATTACGAGGGCAGTATGGGATGGTGCATTATCGTGGTGTAAAAACCAAAAATTGTCTTTCCACAATTCCGGCCTTTTTAGGCGGATAGCGTTACGCAAACGACGCATAACGTTCAAATAATATTCCTTGTTGACTGCTTGACCGGTTGGAAGGAATTCATAATGCACAACACCACGATAATCGAAGAAAACAGTCAACATGACCTTGATTTTTGAGCGACTTTGGCGCGATTTTTTTGGTCTCGGCTCTCTTTTGGCACGATATTCGCTCGATTGATCGGTTGTTTCGGGGTCGTAAGCATAGATCCAAGTCTCATCGCCAGTTATAATGCGTTTCATGACACCCTGGTGGGCGGAAAGCATCGTTTCACACACTTCAACGCGACGCCTTTTTTCCAAAAAATTCAATGTTTTCGGTACCAGTCGAGATTTGACGCGCTTGAGGCCCAAAACATCCTTCAAAATGGTATTGGCTGAGCCCTTCTATATGCCAACTTCATCAGCAAGATCTTAATTGTTAATCGACGGTTTTATAACACCAAATCTTTGATTCGTTGAACGTGAGGCTTCGTCGGTTGAGGTTGATGGTCGCCCTGGACGCTCTTCGTCTTCGACACGTTCACGGCCGGCTTGGAACTCACTATACCACTTGTAAACAGTTTTTTTAGACATAGCCTCATCACTAAAGGCTTTCTGCACCATCCTCAACGTATCCGCAGCAGAAAACTGATTCCGTAAACAAAATTTAATGCAAATTCTTTGCTCAACAAATTTCGACATCGCAAAAAACGAAAAACTCACTTTTAGCAGCTCACAAAACGACACGTATCTCAAACACTAATGAATATTTTGACATTAAATTTGACATAAATGTGACTGACAGTACTACCAACCTAAAAAAAAATAATTCTTCAAATCCTTCGACGCGCGCAGTTTAAATTCAAATGTCACCTTATTTTTTGGGCACAGATTACGATAGAAAGCTGTAATTTGGTACAGAGGATCGCAGTAGCAAGGGGCACCTGTGTGAAATCTTTTTGAAAAAGTGGATGTGGCCCCGCCGTCTAACAAGTTTAATGTGCATATCTCCTAAACCACTTAAGCTACAACAATTAAATTTGCCAAGTACAAATCTTATAAGAACTTGTACCGACAGGTGAAAATGGATGAAATCGGAGAATAACCCCGCTCACTCCCCATATAACGGTACTGTTAAAAACTACTGCTAGAGACATTAAATTTTACCATCGAGATGATATGAGAGAGCTCTATGGGAGGCGGTGTGAAAATTGAACGATGAGCCTGGTACCGTCCACTTTTTAGTGAAATCACATATCTCGGGACCTGAAGAACCGATTTCGATTAAATTTAGCACATGGCACTCTTACACAGTGTGGGCGAAATCGGACTACAAACACGCCTACTTCCTATATAACACAATTTTAAATTTCACTTGATTCGTTCAGTTTCCAGTACACAAATCAAGAAGCAATTATTGTAACTATTTAAGGGGGTATTATACCCTAGAATTTTGAAAAATTCGATTTTTTTCATACATATATTTAAAGTTTAGACCCTTAAGAACATATCCTCTATAGGATTTTTAAAAATTATAATTATTTTAAGAGCTACATTTACTTTAGTGACGCAGTACCTAGCAAGGTTTGGCCGTATCGAACTTTTTTATACGCGTTTTTCTCGAAACTACGTTTTTCCACACGGTACCGGCATTATCTCAAGTTCTATACAACCGTTTTACTTGAACTTTTGTGTGAACCTTTTTATATAATCCTTTATCGTTCCTAGCAGTATTTCCCTGGCTTTGATTCTTGCAAGTTGCAAGAGTATAAAATGTTCGGTCGCACCCGAACTTAGCCCACCCTTACTTGTTTTAATATTGCATTGCCAGTTTTTATATAAAAAAATGTATTCGTATTTTTACGCGTTTTCATTAATTTCTTCAGTTATAATTACTTTATCATGTTTGTTACCTTATAAAAGTAAACTTTTATAATTATATAAACAATTTTTTAATATTTCATTTGCAGCAGAAAACTTTTAGCCCACACTTCCCGACAAATATGACAACACACAGAAGGTCGCTTATTAAATCAATAGTGAGTAAATAATTCAACTATTTTTCATAGATCTGCACATACTTGTGTGTATATGTTTTATTTTAATTCATTTATTTTGTCACACAACTTCCGTATTTGCCTCGTTATTCCAAACAAAACAATATTTAAATTCCTATAGTACTCTAATTTAAGAATGGCGAACACGTTTGTAACGAATTGGAGGGAAATAACGCGCACGGGACAAAACAAACCACGTCTTCTAACGCCAAATGTAAACCGCAGACTGAAAACGGCGCGCAAATGTCAGCAACATTGCAGTGTACGGTTCATTGCTAATCAGCTGTGTGCTGGTTATTGTCGTCAGCAAGTGAATTTTGTTTACATACCCGTACACACATATATTACATCAATTGAATTTGTTTTTGTATGGTTTTATTCATTCAAATACTAAAAACACTGTGGGAAATGTCGCTAAACATTGCGGGTGGCGCTTGCAACATGTTGCCGTTGGCAAAGCACGAAGCGCTGACTAAACAAAATGTGTGTTCGCTTTAAAAATAAACCTAGTGGCGTTAGTGGGGTATGGTCTGCCGCTAAAACAGATATTCTACTCACTAAGCAGGGCTTATAATTCAAGTGAAAAGCTTTATGAACTAGTTTATGTGCATACTTTGTAAGAGAATAGTTTTTTGTTCAGGAGACAGCTTTTGTGTACCGTCAACAATATACGATTTTATACGATTCTTCCAATAGTTGCCGCAAGTATGCGAGTACAGCTGTGTGTAATGATATCATATAGATATGTATATGAAAATGATGCGCTTTAGCTAATAACGAGCGCAAACGATGGCGCACTTCAAATGCATACACACGCGCATATACCTGTATAAGCATGTACACACATGTATGTATGTATTTGCATTAGGATTTTCGCAGTTGTATTTAACGTCACTATTTCTCCACTATTCTTTCATTGTTTCCTTTCGCAGCTGCAGGCAAATGAGCTGCAATAAAGAATCTCTTTCTTTGCCTGTAGCTTTCTTTTCAGGGTGTACAAGTTGTGGTCCCTTCGTGAAGGATGCTGTTATTCTGTTTGTTGTTGATGCTGGTTGATAGTGGTGTATGCTGTGGCGTTCATCTAGAGGTTAATGGTGTGCAATAAAATTGCGGTTCAGCCCACATTTTGCCTTTTAAGCTCACATATTTCTTGGTTGGCGCAGCAGAGTGAATGCCTGTTCAAAAACATTCTTATTTATGTTTTTCAGAATTTGCGTTCTTGTAATCCATACATATGTATGTATGTACTAAGCTTTTGGTACAAGGAATACTTTGTTTGAGGTTGCGCATACGTCACGTAGAGCTGTCGGGCAGTAGCCTTAAGAATCAACAATTTTTATACTCACGCAACATGTTGCAACAAAGAGTTTTAGTAACACCTAAAACTAATCGAGATAGATGTAGTGATATACATATAGGTATGTACATATATGTATAAATGATCAGACTGACGAGACGAAAACCGGGTGACTGTTGTCTGTCCGTCCGTGAAAGCGATAGCTTGAGTAAAAATTGAGATATCGTAATAAAACTAGGTATAGCATTCTTTGGTTCTCAAGAGAGGTTTGTATTGCAAATGAGTGTAATAGGATCATTTCCATGCCCACAAAATACCGTTAATCGAAAGTGTAATGACCAAGCTCCAAATATAAATTGTTATACGGTACAGGTTCCCTTCGATAAATCGGATACAAGTCTTTCTCCAGGACCGCAACAAGTACCTTGGGTAGTCTTGGACAGCAAACTGCTGAGGAAGCACAATGTGGTAGAAAGAGTGGGGAAGGCTATTGTAAGACCAATTTTGCTCTACGGTGCAGTGGTATGGTGGACAGGCGTAACGGGAGCTTTAAGAACAAAATTCCAACGGCGGCTCTTGAACTGGTACTAAACCTGCCCCTATAAATCTTTTCGCTAATAACTGCGCAGCAAAATCCAACTTTTCAATTGGGAAAAAAGGTTCAAAGTAAACATAGAAAAGTATGGTTGACGTTAAGGTATGTTAGCTGCGCGCAACACTGCAAACATTTATACGGTTGGTTCGAAAATAGAGGATGGAGTTAGTGGAATATATTGTCACCAGAGTTAGGCATAAGACAGCCTCTCAAGTTACCGGACCACTGAAGTATATTTCAAAACAAATTCAAACAAGTTCACTTCTACTTGGTGCCAGTTCGCATATTACACAACTTTGCTTCCGTCGTTTTCCAACAGATGTCTCTAGGGTCAAGCACTGGTCGATTAAATCGTTTTATATCGATCTTGGACATTTGTGTCAACACTAACCCAACAAAATATTTGTAGAGATCTGTTTGCATCCCAAACTTATTCTCAACTGAAAATGTCACTTTTTGAGCCGAATTCTCGACATTTGCGGGAAATTTTGCTTTTCTTTTTTAATTCCAAGCAAAGTGCGGCTGAGGCTCATCGAATGCTTTCGGATACGTACGGTGAGGCTGTCCTAAGTGAAAGAACATGTCGCGAATGGTTTCAACGTTTTAAGAATGGTGATTATGAAGTCGAAGACCGGCATGGTGGTGGAAGGGAGAAGATTTTCGAAGATGCTGAATTGGAAGCATTACTCGACCAAGATGCGTTTCAAACCCAAGAGGAATTGGCCGAATCGTTGCAAGTGACACAGCAAGCCGTATCAGAACGCCTAAAAACCATGGAGATGATTCAGAAACAAGAAAACTGGGTTCCTTACGACTTGAAACCAAGAGATGTCGAACAGCGCTTCTTTGCATGGTAACAGCTGCTTCAAAGACACAACCGAAAGGGATTTTTACATCGCATTGTAACTGGCGACGAAAAATGGGTCCACTACGATAATCCTAAGCGAAGAAAGTCATGGGGAAAGCCTGGACATGCCTCCACGTCGACGCAAAACCGAACATTCACGGCGCCAAGGTCATGCTCTGCATTTGGTGGGACCAGCTGGGGTGATATATTATGAGCTGCTAAAGCCAAGTGAAACCATCACAGGAGATCGATACCGAACGCAATTGATGCGTTTGAGCCGAGCACTAAAAGAAAAACGGCCACAGTACGAGGAAAGACACGATAAAGTCATTCTGAAGCATGACAATGCTCGGCCTCACGTCGCAAAGGTGGTCAAAAAATATTTGGGGACGCTGAAATGGGAGATCTTACCCCACCCGCCGTATTCTCCAGACGTTGCGCCATCTGACTACCACTTGTTCCGATCGATGGCACACGGTCTAGCTAACGAGCACTTCAGTTCTTATGAAGAAGTCAAAAATTGGATTGATACTTGGATCGACTCGAAAGATGACGAGTTCTTTCGTCACGGAATACGCATGCTGCCAGAAAGATGGTCAAAAGTAGTAGTCAGCGACGGCCAATATTTTGAATAACATTTTTGTAACCGTTTTTATACAATAACGCCTTAAATTTACAAAAAAAAAAAAACGGCGGAAGCAAAGTTGATGAAATAGTGGACGAGATTGCCAAGAATGGTGTACGGCTAATATCCGTAGCACGGTAAAGAAAATCAAAACACGATAGAACGAGCTACCTGGGTGTAAAACTGCAAAAATTGTGTGCAAAACGGTAGACAAAATTCCTATTGGCACTCGATAGAAGGTCACTGGTCACTGTATGGTGGCGACACACGCGCGCAGAATGGTGCTAACAGATCGCTGAGACTGCAAGAAATGTCTAGAGCAAGGCACTAGGGAAACATTGGAGCATCTCTTGTGCACTTGCCCGCATTGACAAGACTATGCTGAAAGCTTCTGGGATTTCCATGCTATGATACACTGGAGGAGGTATCGATAGTGAGGCCACATAGTCTGTTAAAATTTGCGTCAAACGCAGGTATCCTAAAGGATGACTGCTCCTCGTTGACCTATCAACTGAACTCCATCTGGTCTCGTAAAGGACTAAAACTGGTCTATGTGTGGCTTATTGGCCTACCAAACTAACCTAAACTATCGGTACAGTTAATAAAGAGAAGGATTTGCGGTTTAAAATTTTAAAAAGTAGGTAAAATAAAAGGTTATGCTGAAAACTACTTGTAGTGCGTTAACTAAATTAGTGAATGAGTTATAGACAGTATTTAAGGCGGTGCTCAGGAGTGCTATGGAGCATTCATGATAAAATTGTTGTAGGAAATTTACAAAAATTACCTATTGTGTACTAATTATGTGCAGACTTCAATGCGCTGTAAAAGTTATTACTAGTTAAATGTAATCAGAGACTTTATCTCGACAACCCCAATGCTTTAAAATGGAAAATACACAGAAACGAGACTAAAGAATATCAAACGTTTCTGTTTTCACTTCCTCATTTTTTCTATATTCTATTTAATCAACAATAATAGTGTAGAGAGAGCAATAAACGCGGCGGCGGTCACGGTCAAACGCAGATGTACTCAATTACAATCCCTCCAGCTGCTAACCTCACAACCGCTGGCAATGATAAAGTAATTTCCATCGTTGTACTGTCTCGTATCTTTTGGTTTGTGAACAAATTGTCTGCGATTCTGATGATGATAATATGTAACTATTACCGGGAGCAATCAGTAAATATTTTTACGAGTCTCTTTATGAACTAAGTTTTGTTTTATTCGAATTGAGTAGCGAGGTCACAATAATAAAAATATAAAAAATTTAACTAACAGTGTGCATTTTTGGTCAACAACACTATTCAGTTTGGGGTTATTAAACGTGATCAATTAAGACTGAAGAAAATACGTCTTTTAGCTTTAATTGAATACCTACAGATAAATGGAAGCACGATCTTCGTAAGTAAAATTTGCAAAAACACTATGTACATTGCGCCTCAGTGAAAAAATTAAAGCCTAAATGAATTCTTGGATGGAGGATGGAGTCATGTGTAGAAGTTCACGCAAGTGAGGAAAGTTCTCTGATCGCCATTCACTTGGGAGTGGCCAGAAACGATTCTTTTACATATGACTCAAACAGCTCACGACTTCCGGTCTTTGACCAAGTATCCTCTGGGTAGCCTAAGAACATCCGTTTGAAGGCGAGCTAAAGTGAGAAGGCGAAATATTCCCTACATAGGTTGTGCGCTGGGTTTGGGACCCGCCACGTAAAAAACAGTACCAATGAAAACTAAACGAACTCTTGCCAACAGGTGCTACTTCGGACTGAATAGGCAATTGAGAAGTAAAGTCCTCTCTCGACGAACAAAAACCAAACTTTATAAGTCACTCATAATTCCCGTCCTGCTATATGGTGCAGAGGCTTGGACGATGACAACAACTGATGAGTCGACGTTGCGAGTTTTCGAGAGAAAAGTTCTGCGAAAGATTTACGGTCCTTTGCGCGTTGGCCACGGCGAATATCGCATTCGATGAAACGATGAGATGTACGAGATATATGACGACATTGACATAGTTCAGCGAATTAAAAGACAGCGGCTACCCTGGCTAGGTCATGTTGTCCGAATGGATGAAAACACTCCAGGAATTCGACGCAGTACCCGCCGGGGGAAGCAGAGGAAGTGGAAGACCTCCACTCCGTTGGAAGGACCAGGTGGAGAAAGACCTGGCTACGCTTGGAATATCCAATTGGCGCCACGTTGCGAAAAGAACAAACGACTGGCGCGCTGTTGTTAACTCGGCTATAATCGCGTAAGCGGTGTTTACGCCAATTAAGAAGAAAAAGAAATGAATTCTTGAATGTTCTTTTGGCAGTTACAGCTAAAGAACAGAATTTTGAGCAATGTTGGCTGAGGTCCTTTGAATATGCCATATCAGAATGCTAATGTTTTAAGAGAAAGAAAGAAAGAGTTTCAAAATTGAACCACCCGAACCAACTTCATGGAGAAACAATACTACTCTAATGTATTCCAAAACCGTTTTCAAAGTTGTATTATATGTCTAGCCGTCATTCATATCAAATATTTGCAATTAGGGAAAACTCGGTTCGGGTGTTGCCGAACATTTAATACTCTCACAATTTTCAAAAGTCAAAGCCGTGGGAATATTTTCAGGTATTGGCGAAACTTTATATCTAAAAATGTGACGAAAGAGTTAAATATTGTATTTATTATTCGAGGAAAGCGTGAAAGGATTATAATCATATTTGATATTTAACCGAAGTTATAGGTCCTATAATCACTTAGTCCGATATGGTTACTTTTATTAAAATTAATCTTACTAACGCAACTTTTTGTTTAATTTAACTGAGATATCTTCTATTGAGATCCATCCTCCAAAGTGATTAAATTTAAAATATTGAGTATAAGAGGAAAAAGTAAGTGCATGTGCAAATATGTTTATATTAGCGGTTTCAGTTTAGATTGATTTTATTCATATTCAGCAAATTGTAGTAAAATTCTTCAGCTAAAGGTTCAGCCACAGTTCAGGTTAAAAAAACATTAAACTTCATTAAAATATCGCACTGTTTGAAAGTAACTGGAGAGTCTTATGTTCGATTATAATCACATTATACAAAAAACTATTGACCCGATTTTACCTATTTTCGATACATACACGATACGATACCTATTATATAATGAAAGTATTATCCCTGATTTTATTAATATATCTCAAACATTGATAGATATTTCCGGCATAATGTCAAACTTAGACTTAGTCAACATATTGCAGTTTGATATAAAGAGTGATCCATTTCGACGTTCCCTACTTAAAAACAAAAACAAAGTCAAAGTTAATGGGGAATGCTTATTGTAATTGTAAATCCTTTGACATTTATTATTTGAAGATTATCTTCTTCAAATATTGGCCGCGGCTATGCTTCAGATGGTTCACCCGTTCGATGACTCCTTCGAGCAATCGATTTATCGAGTATAGATCTTAGACTTTACATATCTCCTCAGGAAAAATATAACGTAATATCACACGATCTTGGTGGTCAATCGACTGACCCAAAACGTGAAATTTCTATATCGGGAATTTAAAAATAAAACGAACATTTTTCAATCATCATACAAATTTATTTTATCGCCTTCAAAGTGACATCAATTTGAAGCGATGCCCACGTGCCAACGCTTCTCATAATCGTCAAAACATTTTGTTATAGGCACTATCCGGGATGGCCTTCAACTCTCGCGTCGAAATTGTGTTGATGTCTTCAATTGAGTCGAAGCGTGTTCCCCGAAGTGGATAGTTCAGTGTGAAGAAAGGTAAAAGTCAGATGGAGCTAAAACAGGGAGATTCGGTACTTGTTCAATGAGATTTGTTGAGTGTTTGGCCAAAATTTAACACAAACAGGTTAAAAAATTTTGTAAAATTCGACAAACACTACTGAGGTCGACTGACATAAACAGCTGCTGTAAACACACTGGTTGACAGATCGCGCTAATTTTTGGCATCATAATTAAGGACAGTTATACCAACCCAGAAAAAAAATTTACCTGTCTTCCATATAAGCGGAGATGAGAGGGGGAAATGAAGAATTTCCGATACTTTCTTGACAGAATCTGTGTCTGATCACCGTGTGTTCTTTAAATAAATCCATTCATTGATGCGATGTGTGGGAAGTGGCGCCGTCTTGTTAAAACCAAATGTCGCTGAGATCACGAGCTTCAATTTTAGGCATCAAAAAGTGGGTTATCAAGGCGCGATAACGGTTGCCATTGAGGGTTATGTTCTCATCGGCTTCATTTTTCAAGAAATATGGACCGATAATTCCACCGGCCCACTCCCACCAAACCGTTTTTTTTTCTGTATGAAATGGCAGCTCTTGAATATCTACAGGTTGCTCTCTGTCGCAAATATCGCAAATGCGGCATTTTGCATGTTTACATAACCAATGAGCCAGAAATGCGCCTCATCCCTAAACAAAATTTTGCTCGAAAACGTCGGATCTTCTTGGAACTTTTCAAGAACACATAGGCGAAGCAATGTGGCTTGGCAAGGTCAAGTGGCATCAGTTCTTGCACAAGTTGTATTTTGTACGCTTTCAATTTAAGATCTCGTCAAGTCATTCCTTGGTCTTCGTTTACACTCTCAACTACGTTTGCTATATTTTTGTCCCTGCGTGCTGGACGTTAACGATTCGGTCGAATATTATCCAATACTGGGTCTCAAGACGCCAATTATGTTGACTATAAGAACCTGAATTTTCGTAATAAAGTTGAACGATTTGTCAACGTTGTTCAGGCGAAAGTCTTTAACTGACGAAATGATCTGACGTGATCTGTCAAAAAAAGGCTATTGAGAAAATTGGATCACCCGTTATATCTCAAACATAGACCTGTATTTACGGTATAAAGTCGGACTTAGGACTTGTGGTATTCGGTATCGGAGGGCTTGGAAATTTATTATCCGACTTCAGCCATTGTTGTTTCAATGTCTTAACAGTGGCGTAGCTACAACTTCGGGCGCCCGGGGCCAAGGATGTTCTGCCGCCCCTTTTATCTACCTACCTACAAGTTTCATGAGGTGGTTCGAACAAAAGTGAATTTTTACAAAATATCTTCGATATTAAGTAGTATATAAAATTTAGGAACTAGAAGCCAAGCAAATTCTGAAGTTCCTAAATTCTCACAATACGGTTTTTGAGGAAATTGATAGTAAATTTACAAGACATCTTATTAAAAGCCATTGAACAAATTAAATCAAAAATAACAAATTCAATTCCACAAAAAATAAAAAATTTTAATCTAGAGCATAAAATTTAAGAATTTTAAGAAAGAAAAAAACTTTCGCGTTTGGTTACTTTATTCAAATTAAGAATTAAATTTAAAATTTTTAAACTCATAAAAATAATGTTTAATCCCAACATTGGATTGAAAATCTAATTTTTAAAATAAAATTCTGTTTTCAATGTAAAACTTTTCAACTAAAAAATTCGGAAAGTATGCAAGATTTTGTTGAATTTGATCGAGCAGTTCCTGAGATATGAAATTTCATCTAAAAGTGGGCGTTACCCACGTTACGTTACGTTTTTTCAACGAATCCCTTTCGTATTTTGTTGGATGTGAAATTTAGTGTTTCCGAAGTGTTAATATTAGTAAGTAGTCGTACTTTTAATAAGTGGGCGTGGTTATCATCTGATTTCACTCATTATTCAGAGTGTATGGGAAGGAGCTAGAAGCATTTATTAATGCTTATCAAGTTTTGTTGATTTAACTTTAGGTTTGATTTAACTTTAGTGGTTTGTGAGATTTGCACTTTGTACATATTAGTGGCCCACTTTTTGAAACTGTTTCAACTAATTTCTATTCAATTCAATTTTTAAATCAGTACGCAAGTTATCGCTTGCATCGACAGACAGAGTCCCATACGGACGTTCATACAGTCACTTGGAATTCAACTCGTCTAGTCATCCTGATCATTTATATACATACATTTATGCATATCTATCTGTATTTAACTCGATTATTTTGGAGGATTACTAACAACCTTCTAATGAATACCCTAGAAAAGCTTTAGTTTACCTAACCGCGGTTAAATGTCAGCTAGTCAGTAATTATATCATGCACACCTGGCGAGTTACCACAATAACTAGCATTGTCATTCTGTTATTCAGTGACAACTTAGCACACTGGTGACCTACTCCTTCCTTAAGCAATGAAGAAAATCAATAGCAGTTTTTCTTAAGGGTGCCGCCGGTTAGATTTATATATGACATTGATTTTTGTTTTGTTGTTTTGTAGGTGTATAAATTATAAACTTCTAAAAGCATTATAAATGATGATAATATAGTATATATAGGTATTTACAAATAACAAACAAAGTAACAGTAAGGGTACAGTTCTCATATAAAATATAATAAATATTTATGTTTTGAAATATGTACATATATTCTAAGAAAAATAAGATAGAATAACACAAATAATCAAACTTCAACCGATTTTTTATAAATTTTTTCATTAATGGAAATATTAAAAGGGTTCCATAAAAGTTACGCGAGTTTAGAATAGTATAAATATAGAATATATAAACTATTTATATCGTCCTACGAGTTACATTGTAAGTAATGGTCGCGACCTTATACTTTCCTTATCCCTATGTACACAACAATTTGTCTAGCTTGTGACATGTGAGTTGGCGTCATCGTCATGTTTACTTTTCAATCGATACTATTCTATTAGACTTATCGTAGCACAACGAGAAGACACAAAACAAAATTTCCAACAATTTATTTATTAATGTACGTCAATGACTTGACAATAAAACTAATCACCTTTTGGATACACAAAGGTACTTATGTTCTTTAAGGACATTTATGGCTGAAATTTATAGCAAACGGTTAATGTAAAGGTCACTTCCGGAAACTTTTAGCTATGTATAGCATGATACGGTCTGTATTTTCTTCTCTATTGGCGTAGACACAGCTTACGCGGTTATAGCCGAGTTTACAACAGCGCACCAGTCTTTCTTCCTTTTCGCTGTTTGGCATTGTTCTTCTATACGAACAGCTGCTGGCATACGCCAATGATATTGATTTCATTGGCCTCAACAACCGCGCCGTTAGTTTTGCTTTCTCCGTAGTGAATAAGGAAACCAAGTAAATGGGTCTGGCAAGGAACGAGGACAAGTTGAAATATCTCCTGTTAGCCAACAAACAGTCTTCGCATTCGCCACTTGGCTCCTACGTCAATGTTGACAGTCATAACTTCGAAATCGTAGATAATTTCGTCTATCTTGGAACCAGCAGTAACACTAACAACAACGTCAGCCTCGAAATTCAACGCAGAATAACTTTTGTCAACGGGTGCTACTTCGGACTGAGTAGGCAATTCAGAACAAACTCGACGAACAAAGACCAAACTCTACAAGTCACTCATCACCCCCAGCTATATGGCGCAGAGGCATGGACGATGACAACAGCCGATGAATCGGCGTAACGAGTTTTTGAGGGAAAGTTTCTGCGAAAAATTTATGGTCCTTTGCGCATTGGCAAGGACGAAAACCGCAGTCGACGGAACAATGAGCTGTACGAGATATACGACGACAATAGCATAGTTCAGCGAATTAAGAGACAGCGGCTACGCCAAATGGAATGAAAACACTCCAGTTCTGAGAGTATTCGACCCAGTACCCGCAGGGGGGAAACAGAGGCAGAGAAAGACCTCCACTCCGTTGGAAAGACTAGGTGGAGGAGGACCTGACTGAGCCACAATAGCTAAATCTCTTAAGCACTCCTACCGATACTGAAAAAATTGTTGAAATCAGAAGATAACCCCGCTCACTCCGCATATAAAAATACCGTTACTGTTAAAAAGTACTAAAAGTGCGATAAAAATGGACGACAGGGACATCAAATTTTACACCTGAGATGGTTTATGGAAGCACGGTAAAAATGGACGATGGGCGTGACACAGCCCTGAAATCATACATTTCGGGATCTGACCGACCGATTTCGACTACATTTAGTACGTGGTATTCTTCTCATATTCCTATATGACAGTGCAAAAATGGGCGAAATCGGACTAAAACCGCGCCTGCTTTTGATATAGCACAATTTTAAATTCCACTTGATTCTTTCACTTTCAACACGTAGCAATAAGCAATTGATATAACCAGATAAAACTTTGCAATAATTCTTTTGAAGTGTCTCAGCTTGTGTCCAAAACTTGTCCACATCCAAACAAGCCTATTCAAGCCCTCAAATAAAATGGATAAAATCGAGGCAATATTTTCACTAGTCCCCATATATCAAGTATGTGGATTTACAAACATTCCTTTGTCTTTCCATCTTATATATTGGTCAATGTAAGAGTTTTCTTCCTAAGCTTTCTCAAAATTAAGAGACATCGTAGCGGCTTCAAATCTTATATTATGACTAATAATAGGTTGTCAAAAAAGTCTTGCGGTATTTTCGCTAGATGGCGCTGAAATCGCGTAGTTCTAGTTTTATTCGTCGCATCGGGTCATGCTATACCTTTTTGGAAAGCTCATTTCACGCGCTAAGGCGTGTTTGATTGATTGTCGCTTCTTGTAAGTCGTTCGTGAGTTATAGCGTCGCAAACATGGAGCAAAATAAAGAGAAAATACGGCATATTTTACAGTACTACTACGATAAAGGCAAAAATGCATCTCAAGCCGCCAATAAAATTTGTGCAGTTTATGGACCCGATACAGTTTCCAACAACGATGGTTTCAACGTTTTCGTTCTGGTGTAGAGGTGGTCGAAGATGCGCCACGCTCCGGAAGGCCTGTCGTCGAAAATTGCGATAAAATCGCTGAATTGGTCGAAAGAGACCGGCATAGTAGCAGCCGTAGCATCGGTCAAGAGCTGGGCATGAGTCATCAAAAATTCATTTCAATTTCATTAAAAAAAAAAAAATTCAATAAAAATACCGCAAAACTTTTTTGACAACCATTATAAATCTTCTACATTCCATTCCCTTGTCATTTAAATGTGTGGCACTAAAAATAAAACCTTATTATTAAGGAAATTAAATACTTCTGAACTCATTTACTTTCCTCAAGCACTTGTCCATTTAGCTAAATTCCTTTTCGCTCCCGTTCTCTAGCGCCATTATTGTATGCCAGCGCTGCTCAAATCAAATCTTAGCATTGTAATTAAATTCCATTGTCTTGCGGGAAGACTTGGTTCATTCGCCTGGATAGCATGAAATCGCTTTGGGTTGCTCGTGCAATAACACGAGAACAAGCAAGGAAAAAATAATAAAAGTACTTATATTCAGTCTTTTCTAACTTTGCCTTCCTTCATTGACTGTGCGCCCTTTCTACTTTTATTCTTCGCAATTTTTTCATCGTCTTGTACGTATACCAATGCATATTCATATCACCTAACACTCGAATTACATGTATGACCTCCACGCTTTTATCGCCCGTTTTGTTTCTTTTAATGTTACCCATTTACTTATGGTGTGTGGCTCTTCAACTCGAGTGTCCTTATTCGCAGTATGTATCTGTTATATCTGTACAGTCGTCTCCACCTCCGTCTTCTCTGCTCACACTTAGGTAGGTGGTTATCCTACTTGTATGAATATTGGTCAATCCCGCTGCATTAGTAAGCGCTAATAAATAGTTTCTTAGCGCTACCAGACATTTTGCGGCATTTCATTTAAATGTCTTCTGAAGTTTTAATTTACTTTTGGAACGCATAGAAAAACTCATGTTTGATTTTGTTATTACCGTTAGTACGTGTAGCTTATGAGTACAAATATGTAAGAATATGGTAAAAACATTAAACAATCCTTATAAAAAAAATGAAACTACAGTTATTTTTGTGATTCGTTTTTTGTGAGGCTATTATTTTAATCCAGTTTTATAAGACCTGATCTTTACGTAATAATCACTTGTCTGGTCTAAAAAGCCTGACTAGTGATGGAATCTTCGAGGGTCAACGATCTCGTAACAAATATGATGAATGAAGCCTAACTTGGTTGATGAAAGAGAATTTGTCGTCAAAAGTATAAGTGATGTTGCGTCTGCACGTCATTTTGCGGAAAGTAAAAAATAATGACTTACATACTACAAGACTCTAAAATTGTTAAATGAAGCGGCTTTTCAAAGTTGAACTCTTCTGTATTTACGCTGAGTTCTAGGGGAACACGGAAATTGTTAATACGTTTAGGTTAGACTATGATGTCGAATAGATAGCTAACTTGAACAGCTTAGAACGCCGGTTTATTATGGTACCTAAAACGCCTAAACAATCGCTCATAATACCCTCATAAATCGACAAAGCGCTTTGAGTCTTGAGGCCAGTATCCAACTCGGTCCCATTCTGATGTGAGTGGGGCAAGTGTAAACATTCTGGGCAGCACATCGGCTTTTGGGTGGGAAAGAAATAATTGATTCAAGCGAAATTGCTAGGGTTTATAGTTATATATTTCAACATCTTTCACAAATTTTTTGGACACGAAATCTTTGATATTCTGCCTTTGGGAAGCAATTGCCCGATGCATCTCGCATGTGCATTTTTCGGACGGCGGGCAGGATGCAGGTCGCAATTTCTACCGGAAACAAGATATTCAAAGATATTCATATTTGTTAATAATCTTCTTTATCTTCTAGTCAAACTAAGAAAATTCCAAAAAAGTTTAAAATTTAAAAAATTTTGTTTAAAATTGAAAAAAAGTGCTTTTTGACCAAAAAAATTTTACTTTTTGTTGTTAAAAATATGTTCAACCTTGACTTTTCTTACTTTTTTTAGTTTAAGGGGGTATTCTCATGTAATCACTTCGAAAAATCGATTTTTTTTTTATATTTTGACAGTAAAATCTATTGAAAACATGCTGTGAAAAATTCAGACCGAAATTCATAGTATTTGATAAGTTACAGTTCATATTCGCCGACGTGTCGTAAGCGACTGTCTACCAGGCGCCATGACAAGTCTGCAGCTGCTACGTTTCTAAACGCATTTTTCTCGAATCATCATTTAATTCTGTCATGGTCATAAAAAAAAGTATTCTACCGATTGTCATAAAATTTACATATGTTCTTCTACTTATTTATAGTTGACTTCCCTATCAGAATTGCTTATTTTCGAAAATATTTTCATATTTTTTTTAAACGATTTTTATCGAAAAAAACAATATTTTCGTGACTTTTTTGATCTTCGACATTTTTTGTTTTAATGAAATTGATTATCTTTGGTAGGGACGATAGCCGCAGAACTACTGAATAATAACATGAACAGCCGCTATCACCATGACCAGTGAACTACTTTTTTTGTTGGGGACTACTTTGATTTAAAAAAAAAATATATATTAAAAATGTAAAAAACGAAAAAAAAAATTTTTTTGTACATTTCAAAATACAAATAAAAATATATTAAAAAATTAAAATGATTGAATTTTGTTGTCGCATAAAAAAAAAATTCCTAAAAAGTGGTAAATGCGTTCACATGAGAGTACCCCCTTAAATAGAAGATAATTTAATGCCAAAGATAATAAACTTTGCCCCAATTCCATACGACGTTTAGTTTTTTTTATCCTGCCCGTCAATTAAAAAAAAATCATAAAAATGAAAAACCGAGAAATCGCGTTTTAGTTTCTTTATAATTGCCGAGGATTTGTTGGTAGGGTTCAAAAATATTAGTTTCAAGTATATAAAAAGGGAACGGAAAAGCAAGAAATGTACTTAATTGAAGCATCAAAATAACCGTCGATTAATAAAGGGTATATAAAATTGGTCTCACTATTCAAATATATTGCATTCCATATTTCCTGATGGTACACTTTTCGAGAACTTTTTGTTTGCCTCTAATTTTTTTTTTTTGGGGAAATTACACACCAAACAGTGTTTCGGATGCATTTTTCTTGAACGGCTTTTTAAAATACCAGTTTAATTGATGAAATGGGGAACCAATCTAACGTTTCAAAAAAGAACCGATGTTCTTTTTTTTTTATACCTTCGATAAGTTACTTAAAGCGGGCTGCCCTACAGTGGTAAGCCTTAACTTACAGTCCATCAAAATGACCGTCGATGTATTAAGGGTATATAAAATTGGTCTCACTATTCAAATATATTGCATTCCATATTTCTTGATGGTACACTTTCCGAGAACTTTTTGTTTGCCTCCAATTTTTCTTTTAAAATTACATGAAAATACGAGTTCAATTGATGAGGGGAAAAGTTCTTCGATACCTTCGATAAGTTACTTATGCCCGGTTTTACAGTCCATACTTAATTTGTGCTTGAGATAAAACCGGAAAATAGTGTTTTACAGTTAATACTTAAGTTATGCTTATGTACTGAAAATGGGAGACTTAAGTAGTGCTGAAGTAACAGCTGATTTTTGTTTTGAATTGTTTTGAATTTGTTATTTGTCAAAAGAAGAATAATAAGAAATTATTTTTTGTGAAAAAATATGGAATCGGATTGGGATTTCCACCCGTTCCAATAGGTGCGCCCGACTCGCTAGCGGTGAAATTTGGGGTTCTTTTGTTGTCTTCATCCATTTTCGATATAACTTTCTTCGCAAATTTATGTATTGTCTGTTATAATTTAAATATTCCAAACATATTTTTATGGATGACATTTGTAAAACATACAAGGTTTGTTCCAAAAGTAAACAGGACTTAAAAAAAAACAGAACAAATGTTTTTTTTTTCGGCAAAATCAATTTATTTTATTGAAAATAGTCTGCTTCTGCTTCAATACAACTTTTTGCACGATCCAAAAGCATGTCGAACGAGTGTTTTAGCTCGTTGGCTGGTATTGCCGCGAGTATGCCGGTGCAAGCCTCTTGAATGGCCTCTACGTCTGCATAACGCTTTCCTTTCATGGGCAAATGCATTTTTCTGAAAAGGAAGAAGTCGCACGGTGCCATATAAGGTGAATACGGGGAGTGGTTAATGGTTAAAATGTGATTTTTGGTCAAATAATCGGTCACAAGCGTCGATCGATGAGACGGCGCATTATCGTGCCACAAACGCCAACATTCATCTTCGCGATATTCGGGCCGAACACGTCGAATACGGCGCACCAAATGCGATAAAACGATGTTTTGGGGATGTTCAATTCCATTTCCAATTTCAATGATGATTTCGGCTGATTTTTGATGAATTCAGGCACAGTTTCGATGGAATTTCCGGTGATTTCCGGATTTTGATTGGCCCACATGTTGATCGTTATTTATGTCCTCACGACCACTTTGAACATGTTGAAACCACTTGTGCACTCTGCTAGGGGATAGGCAATTATCGCCATAAACTTGTTTCATCAATTGAAACATTTCGGTAAAAGTTTTACCAAAAAAAAATTTAATGTTGGCTCTTTGCTCGAAGCTCATTTTCGCTCCGTCAACAAAATCAGTCTACTGAGCGTACTATTCCCAACACCATCACCCATATTGAAACTGGGCATTCATTATAACTGAAGCCTTCCTAAGGGACTTCACATCGCTCTTTGACTGTTTGAAAAGTTCCAAGAAGATCTGATGAGTTCCATTTCTGGCTCCAATAGGTAGATAAACAAGCATTTTGGACGAAGAGCAACCTGAAGTGATTCAAGAGCTGCCATATCATTCAGAAAAAACAAGGGTTTGGTGTGGTTTGAGAGCCGTTGGAATCATCGATCCATATTTCTAAAAAAAATGAAGCCGGTGAGACCATAACCCTCAATGGCAACAGTTATCGCGCCTTGATAAGCGCCTATTTGATGCCTGAAATTGAAGCTTGCGATCTCGGCGACACTTGTATTTTTCCTGTGGGGATATGTAAAGTCTAAAGTCTAAGCGGATTAAGGTCTTGGAGCAAAACATCACCCGTGTCATTCGCCAGTTACCAGTCGAAATGCTCCAACAAGTCGTGGAATTTGAGACGTAGCCGCGACCAACATTTGAAAGGGATAATCTTCAAAAAATAAATGCCAAAGAATGTTCTTTCGAATGATAATAAACATTCCCCATTAAATTTTAAGTTTATGTGTTTTTTCTTTAAAAAAGTAGGGAATCTCGAAATGGATCACCCTCTATATGCAAACTTTTTCTAATATAAGTACGTATCGTTAGCAATATTTATTGAAAGTATCAATTTCGAGTACTATTATCCACATAAATTTGGCTTTTAAAAATTTATGAAAATGAGAGAATAATCAACACTTTTTGATATATGAGTATGTACCGTTATCGTTACGTGTTATTTTCAAAATAAGAATTGTTTAATGTAAACTCACCGAGAATGGCACGCAAATGTCCCTCCAATGTTTGCAATATCGTCTGCTTGATCTCCTTAACGCTCTTGCCCAGAAACTGTTCGCTGGCGGTGCCCAATAATTCGTCAGCCTGATGGTGAAAATAATACACGTTCATCATCTGCGCGCAGGCAGAATGTTGTTGTTGTTGATGTTGAAAGGAGATATGTGGATGAGTAAGGGTGTTGGTTGGTTTTTGGTTGTTTGATTGATTGGTATTTGTTGTTGGTTTTGTTGGTTGGTGGTGGTTTATGATGAAGTTTTTTGATGGTTGAATACGTTTTGTTTTGTTTTTTGTTTTTTTTTTTTTATTTTTGATTATAATTTTGTTGGTAACAGCAAAAGAGAGAGAAGAAAAAAGAAAGGAACATTTAAAAGCTGAACAACGGTAATTTTAAAAGTAAAACAACAAATTACTATACAACAATTTATTACTATAAGATTAATATAGAACTATAAATACATAAAATTTGATTGATTACGTAACAATTTTAGTATCGAATGACAAATGTGAGTAATTTTTTGTAAATGAGAAGCACCAATTGAACGACGCAATGAGACTTTTACAAATGAACTTTATGGATGGATATATAAAAAAGAGTGAAACACAGTCATTTCGTCATAAATGACAACAATAACAATTTATTGTTACCATTTTTACATACAATAACAACAATACATAGATTTATATGAATTATATTAAATGTGATTTGGATTTTTACAAATGCAGATGAGATTGCCAATCATTTTCGATGCAGTTGGCGGCAAGCAACCTAACAGCAAATACATACATATGTATATAGAAGCATATGAATAGAACACTTCACTTGCTTAGACATAGCATGTTTGCAATGCTCAGCGACCAGTGCGCAATGTTTGCTAAAGAGATTCGGGATGTTTGAAATTTAGCCCTCCTTAGGTTCGCGCATTAAAAAATCGCGTGGCACGAGGTTTTAAAGACGAATATTCTTTGGACTGATTAGTTGTAAATTATTTTCTATGTAGGGAAGAAGTGTAAAACGCTCCTCTAATACAGAGGCGTTGGCCGGTTCTGCTACAATGGTATTGCTCAATTCAATCTGCTGTCCTCAATCCTATAGAAAACCGTTGGACACATATAAAAAAATGTAGAATGGTACACCCAATGGAACTGTGAGCATAAGATAGTCAGACTTTTTAATTTAATTTTGTCGAATATTTTTTTAGGTTGGTATGACTGTCAGTGACATTTGTGCTAAATGTCACATCAAAATAATGTCAGTGACAAAATGTCACATCAAAATAATCATTAGTGTTTAGTATTGGCCTTCGTGTATAATGTTTTGTCGCGAACAAGTGTTGATTGGTATAAATTTTTCAAAGAGCATCGAGAACGCTTTGAAGATGAAACACGACCAGGACGGTCATCAACATCAACTGAAGATCAACACGTCGATAAAATAAAGGAATTGGTGCTGGAAAATCGACGATTAACAGGTCAGAGATCTTACTGGCATCGTTGGAATAACGGCAGGATCAAAGAAAACCATTTTGAAAGATCATTTGGGACTAAGAAAAAAGTGAAACCACGATTGGTTCCAAAATCACGAAATTTTTTCGAAAAACAACGTCGTGTTAACGTCTGTGACACAATGCTTTCCGACTACCTGTATGCCATGAAATAACCGATGTCGCTTTGGAAGTTCGAGCGGCCTCAGTTCTTGCATTAGCTGTATTTTGTACGCTTTGAACTTGAGATCTCGACATAAAATACGCCAAGTCGTTCCATAATTTGGTGCGAATTGCTGCGAACGGCGCCGATCCATGTTCTTGCACACTCTCAGCTACGGCTGCTATTTTTATTTTCTGCACCGCGTGCTAGACGTGGACTATTCGGTCGAATATTATCCAATAATTAATTTTGGGCCTCAAGATGGGTGATGCTGTTGCGAATAGTCCACTTAGTAGACCGATTATGTTGACCATAAGTTGAGCAAAACGCTCGAAACACTTTTTTTTACAAAACGTGAATAAAGTTGTATGTTTTGTAAACGTTGTTCAGACGAAGTACCAAAGAATACTGAACAAAAGTAACATGACAGCTCGACACGACTCACGTGATATACTCTAAAAAGGCTTTTGAAAAAAAGTACCTCTACTTAGATCAACCGTTATCTTTTTATACCTTCTTTTGCTATTAGAAATGCACCTGTGAAGGGTATTATAGCTTCCGAAAATAAAGTGTTTTCTTTTTATTAAGTAATTATGTATTCGTTTGAATAATTTTTCTAGTTTCTTTGTCCGGTTTGTTTAATAAATTTTCTAAAGATTCATTTAATAAGTCGTTGGTATGCCCTTAAAATCAAAGGTTTTGTTTAAAAATTGTTTTGTGGGGTCTGTTATGTGGGCATTCGCCTTCCCCTACTGAATGGTAGTTTTTCGTTTGATCTCTCGCCATAAACTTGAAAGAGTTGAACTATGACTTAGAGATTTTTAAATTTGAGCTTAAAGCACAAATTGAGCCCTATAGTAGTGGAATTCAGCGCAGTAGGCGGATTTTGTTTTGTTCTAAGCAAAATTGTAAATCTTCAAACACACAAGTTTCATACTCCGATTTTTGTTCAATTTCCCAGACGGGATAGGTTTACATAAAAATCGATTTAGCTATGTGAAACAACGTTAAATTTATGTCATTATTTTGTATTGAAATTGTGTAAGCTAACTTGGATGTGAAGCGGAAGCATTTGAAAAATTATCCACCATACCATATTCTTCTACAGGCAGCGCTAAAATAACAGCGGCTTTTTAATATACCGAAATGTTGAACTTTGAAATGGCGCTCTGTGCACGAAATAATTTTGTATGAGCGTAATCTTATGGTTCCTTCAATTTTCTTCTTTTTCTTCTTTAAGATTAAGTAATAAAATAATGCATTATGAATGTGAAAATGTTTATGCGATGATCTCAGCATAATTTACAACATTTTAATACAAAAATGTGCACAAATACATACAGAGCACGCAAGGATAACAAAAACAAAAAACGTTTCCTTCCACTTTCACATTAAAGTTTTAAAGCTGCATGAATCAGAAAACACACATATATATATATATACATAATATATTATGTTCAAAATAAATTATTAGAATAAAAATAAAATTGAAAAGAAAAGAAAATAGACATACCTTAATCAATTGAATTTTCATTAGCGCTCATTTGCTTTATACTTGGAAATCATAACACTCCAACGCTCATTTACCGATATGAAAATTAAAAATATAAATAAAATTAAAGTAAAAACTCTTTACTTGGAATGTGTATTTATTTAACGCAAAACAGATTAAGTAATTAATTTAAATATAAAATAAATATTTAGTGATAAACAAAATATTATATTAAATAACTTGGACTTTTAAATAAAGTAGTATGAGAAACAAATGTTTAATCTAAAAAATATTAAAGTTGAAATAAAATATATACTGCAATAATATATATATGAAATCCGTTTATTGGCAGGACTGTTCATTTATGGTAACTAATTTTAGAAATTTACTTATTCTGTGATCAAGAAAACCGTTAACATTTATGTTGCCTATCAACATTTCAAAATTTGTGATTTACTGGTTCTTAAATCCAAATAGTACTGTGTGTAATAAGGTGACATTTGCATTTAAACTGCGCGCGTCGAAGGATTTGGAGAATTATTTTTTTTTTTAGATTGGTAGTACTGTCAGTCACATTTATGTCAAATTTCATGTCAAAATATTCATTATTGTTTGAGACACGTGTCGTTTTGTGAGCTGCTAAAAGTGAGTTTTTCGTTTTTTGCGATGTCGAAATTTGTTGAGCAAAGAATTTGCATTAAATTTTGTTTACGGAATCAATTTTCTGCTGCGGATACGTTGAGGATGGTGCAGAAAGCCTTTGGTGATGAGGCTATGTCTAAAAAAAAATGTTTACAAGTGGTATGGTGAGTTCCAAGCCGGCCGTGAACGTGTCGAAGACGAAGAGCGTTCAGGGCGACCATCAACCTCAACCGACGAAGCTCACGTTCAACAAATCAAAGGTTTGGTGTTGAAAAACCGTCGATTAACAATTAGAGACCTTGCTGATGAAGTTGGCATATCGAAAGGCTCAGCCAATACCATTTTGAAGGATGTTTTGGGCCTCAAGCGCGTCAAATCTCGACTGGTACCGAAAACATTGAATTTTTTGGAAAAAAGGCGTCGCGTTGAAGTGTGTGAAACGATGCTTTCCGACTACCAGGGTGTCATGAAACGCATTATAACTGGCGATGAGACTTGGATCTAAGCTTACGACCCCGAAACAACCGATCAATCGAGCGAATATCGTGCCAAAAGAGAGCCGAGACCAAAAAAATCGCGCCAAAGTCGCTCAAAAATCAAGGTCATATTGACTGTTTTCTTCGATTATCGTGGTGTTGTGCATTATGAATTCCTTCCAACCGGTCAAACAGTCAACAAGGAATATTATTTGAACGTTATGCGTCGTTTGCGTAACGCTATCCGCCCAAAAAGACCGGAATTGTGGAAAGAAAATTCTTGGTTTTTACACCACAATAATGCACCATCCCATACTGCCCTCGTAATTCGTGATCATTTCGCCAAAAACTCAACCCATATCGTTCCGCAACCACCGTATTCACCTGATCTGGCGCCGTGCGACTTCTGGCTGTTCACCAAGCTCAAAAGACCGCTTCGGGGACACCGTTTTTATACGATAGAGGAGATTCAAGCCGCAGCGAAGACGGAACTGTAGGCCATCCCGGAAAGTGACTACAACCAGTGTTTCGAAGATTGGAAAATCCGTTGGCATAAGTGCATTGCATCGGGAGGGGATTACTTTGAAGGGGATGAAATTGATTTGGAAGAATAAATAAAGAATTTTCAAAATAAATACAATGTCACCTTATTTTTTGGGCACAGTAGTTGATTTTTTCAGAAGATGAGATTGATATTAGAAAAATGTACTTTGAGAAAGATATGGGAAAGTTCCAAGCTACTTTTCAGTTCAAATGTGTACCCTAATAAAGCGGAACAGCTGATCTTAGTTCGAAAATTCGAAATTACTTTGACCTTATTTACTTCATTGTTGGAGACTCTGATAGTGAAGTTCTAGAAATATTTTATAATGGTATGAAAGATCTAATTTATATAACTTACCAAAAAGCTATACGACTTACATTGAAAAAGAAAAATAAATCAACTTTTGGATCATAACAATGAAAGATTTAATGACATTATAATGGTATAATACTGAGCATTCTCGGCGCTTTATACAATTTTAGGCACACTTTGCCTTGATGAATAGCAATACATAAACATGTACATAAAGTAGCGGCCAGGGAAATGCTACCAATAAATATAAACTTTTTATAAAATAATATTGTTATAACTGATGATATTCACGAATAAAACTAAAATACCCCAATTTCATCTTCCCTCACTTAGTGGTACAACAATTTCTCTGTTCCGACAGCAATATATCTACTGGTTTCGAAAATTGAACTGGAAAATAAATATTCAAGCGAATTAAAGAGTAAAGCTACCAAACATTAATGCCAGGAATGTAGGAAGGCTTTAAGCTCACTAGCAGGTCAACTTCAATTGTTCAGAAATACGGTTCCCGGTCGCAGAAACATTTTCGGCACAGAAAAAGCAGACGAGTTCGCCAAGGAGCCTCTCTATATAAATTCGAGGCAGAAATGATAGAGTGCTTGTTGAGAACGATTAGGAAACTAAATGCAAGAAGCAAAGCAGATAAGCTCAAAATATGACAAGACAAAAATTAAAGACTCATTAACCAGGTACAGGAAAAGTACATATACAGGCTTACAGTTACCATAACGAGACAGGTAATTTGCAGAACATGCGTTAAAAATGAGAATGTCTTCTAGCCAAATTTGTCGCAGCAAACTCGAAGGATATAAATAAACGGTTCTACACTTCTACCGTGAGTGCGCAGCTCTATCCCGAACTGTCTCTAGAAAATCATAACGGATATAAGTGGTTTCATTGAGGGCACCACATGATTTGAACGCAATGTTGAAACAAGATAGTAACATTTAAAAGTCTTACGTTACGTTGGTCAAAGTGCCGTCCGTAGGGGCGGCACTCTTACCTACCTACTTGGTGAAAATAAGTATCAAATCAGAATGTCATGATGAGTGTGGAAGAAGCGTACAGAGGATGCAATAAACTCAGACTAGATTATTAGAGCAAAAATGTGGTTTGAAGCATGAGACATAAAACTAGCTACTGAAAAAACCGAGCTGATATTGTTAGCAAAAAAACATATTCCGATTATAGTAGATATGAGGACTATAACAGAGACTCTAAAAACACAAACGATTATCAGTTACTGTAAGCTTTGACACCAGGCTTATCTACTGGGCATAAGTTCATAATTCGATATTTAAGATATATAAAAATATCACCCTAAAAATATTTTTCAAATTCAAATTAATTTCGAAATTATAGCCGTTTTAGTGTCGTGGCAATTGGACTGGTTTAACAGAAGACGAATTTTCAAAAATTCTTTTCTCGAAACTACTTTTTTTGATGTGGTGACATGATATCTTTAGTTCAACTTATCTGATTCCTTTGATCTTTGATAAAAATCTTTGTTATACACCTCTTTATCTCTGCATCTCAAAAAATGGAGTAAATTTTTTTTCAAGTCGATGCCATTTTCTGAATTTGTTTTTCTTTAGCAAAGGCCAACCCGTTAGCGACGTCTTTAAAAACTGGATGGTAAAAATGTTTTTAACTTTTCCTCATAGTTCGAAAAATGTATAAAATATAGATGTCTAGACCAGAAAACCCCATTGAGGAAGAATAAAAGACGTCCAACGACTTACCAGTATTCGAAAGAAAGAAAATGTGGAATGTTGAGGAAACAAGGAACAAGGAAAGAATGAATGAAAGCTTTGGAGCGATGGCGTGCTCGTTGGGAGCAGGGAGGTCATATCACATGTACATTAAAAATATAAAAGAGTAGTTCAGCGGGAATATTCTTCAAAGCCGTCATGTATAGACAACGACGCAGTGAGGACGACGCTGATCACACGTTTTTCAAATGCAACAGGGCGAAATAGACTGCACACTTTGGTCGGCCCCCTCAATGCGGACAACTTTCAGGCTTCAAAATTAGAAAAACTGGAAGAACGTGAAAAATTAGATTGAAAATGTTGTACGGTTAAAAAATCGAGAACTGGTTGCAGGTAATGAAGGTAAGTCTCAAGCCGCGAGATATGGTACGCCAGTCAGAAGAAATGTGGAAGCATACCATTGCTGTGACAACATACAAGGTCTGTCGCAAAAGAAACATAACTTTTTAAATATAACTGTTTCTAGTGACGCCACCTATTAGTGGGTATATGAAATAAAAAGTTTGATCTCTTGTTGACATTTCGTAAAAATTTTAAGACAATTGGATAACTACAATCGATGTTATCGATCAAAAAGTGACAGCAGCTTGATGACCGATAACCAAGGTCGTAAAATACATTTTGAACAAAGAGCAAATATTAAATTTTGTTTTAAACTTGGGAAAACGTTTACTGAAACATTTCAAATGATGAAAAAAGTTTATGGTGATCAGTGCCTATCCCGCAGTAATGTGCATGAGTGGTTTAAGCGATTCCAAGAAGGTCGTGAGGACCTCTGTGACGATCAGAAGTCGGTCGTCTTCAGAAGTCAAAAATAAAGACAATGCTGATTTGTTTTTACGATTCCGAGGGTATTGTACACCGAGAGTTCGTCCCACCTGGCCAAACGATTAATGCTGTGTTTTACCTTGGTGTTATGAAGCGTCTTTTGTCACGCATTCGTCGTGCTCGACCACAATACCGTGAGACAGGGTCCTGGCGCCTGTTGCACGATAATGCGCCGTGTCATCGGTCGACGCTTGTCACTGATTTTTTGACAAAAAACTCCATACTAACCATTAATCACTCAACCTACTCACCTGATCTGGCACCCTGTGATTTTTACCTATTTGGAAAACTTCATTTGCCCATGAAAGGACACTGGTTTCAGGACATTTCAGCTATCCAAAAGGCGACGAACGATATTCTCAAGAGCATTCCGAAAAATGACCTTGAACACTCATTTGAAATGCTAATTGACCGGGCTAAACGCTGTATCGAAGCACAAGGAAACTACTTTGAATAAAAAAATATAACTTTTGAAAAATATTAATTTTTTGTTGTTTTTTTTAACAGTCCTGCTTCTTTTGCGACAGACCTTGTATGATGACGCGAAAGGCATTTTTCGATTTCTCATTTGGAAGAAATATAAAAAAAATTAGCTAATGGTAACTTTGATTTGACCACTACTGTGTACACGATAGAGGAACAGTTTAGAAAAAAGCAATTATTAAGCTTTAAACAATATCAGTCCTACTATTATTTTATTTTTTTAGAAAATGATTTCATTGTGACGACTTTTGAAAAATACACACAAAAAGTAAATGATAGTAGTAATAATAATATAATTTTAATAATAATAATAAAAATTTAAATAAATATAAAATTAAAATAGGATTTATAGCCATCACACTTCAACTCATCAACTTCTAAGCAAAAGCATAGTTAGCTATACTTAGTAACTAGTACAGTAATTTAACAAAGTACGAATCATGATGAGAAAATTTAGACTTGCGTGAGTGAGACACAATGAACCGTAAATTTACTGAAACATTTAATAAATATGTATATTAAATAGAAAATTAAATAAAAAAATTTCAACTTACTTTGTAATTTCTATTTTTTCTAGGCTTTTTACGCTACATAGATTTAAATTTTTAATCATTATATTTTATTGTTGTTGTACAAATAATAATGAAGAAGAATTTATTAATAAAATACGGGATAAATTAATAATATTTTATTAAATATACACAAATATGTGTTTTTAGCTAAAGTAAATAAATTCGTAAGAAAATTAATACACGCTCATTTTTGATAATTTACGATACTTAGAAGATATGCATATGTTTAGATTAATTCTAGCATGCCGTTCTCTGTACCAAGCCTCTCAGTTATATAATACCCAGCAGACGACTAGAGAAAACATTATATATGTATAAAGTAATTATTTCACTAAGTTCTCAGCTTAACGGTAAATCAAAACAAGTTCAATTTCATTTACCAAATCGGAAATCTAAGCTAAAAAGCGCTACATATCTTTAACAAATTATACAAAAATAATATTAAAGTGAAATCATGTAAATTAATATAATTCTTATCTTGCTTCGAAGCATATTCGAATTGTTGTTGGCAAATTAGAGCGAGCGATGCGTGATATTTCTTCAACATACCTTCATGATTTTGCACTGAGCGACACCGGTTACAGTTAATGGCACACCCTGTGCCGTCTCGACATTCTCGCACATGGGATTGAGTGTCATCACCTCGAGCGACAGGCGTTGCACGTCTGTCACCAGCCACCAGGCCCATGCCCAACCACCGACAATAGTGCGCTTTTTGGTGGAACCACAGCAACCACCTGCGGGGAGAAAATTTGTTAGTATAGCAATTGTATTTTGTTATCGATAAATTATAATAAATTTGGAAAACTTAACTAACTTAAATATAACTTAAATATTCAAAGTTAATGATTTCAAGCAACTCGATATGCATTGCTAAATGTGTACATATATATACAAGGAGATTTCCAAAGTAAACAGGGCTTAAAAAATTGTTATATGTTTGTTATATGGTGGCTAGATTAAGCTGTCGCCATTTTTATTCATTTTAAGCACAAAAATACACTGTTACCAGTAAAACACGCTCTCTCATTTTCATTGAGATAACTCACATATTGGCCAATATATGTACATATGTGGTATAAAGTTACCTGAAATTTCGAAAATCGTTGTATTAGGTGTATCATAGTAATCAAAAGTAGCTTGTCTAGTTTCAAAGTTTTCAACGTAACTTACCGTTCGAAATTTTCTTGAAATGAGAATAGAGGTGGCGTGATTTTAGATAAAACGCTGATGGCATTACAGCTGTTTTAGAAACATCTCTCTGTTTCTTACTACGTCCAGGGGCACGGCCAAGAATTATTGGTACCGAAATGGAGAGAAAAATCCAAAGTGAAATAGATAAGCCACGGATATTTTGAGCTAAAGAATTGTGTTACGTTTCCTAGAATTTATAAATAAAAATATACTTTAACAGCCAGCAAGAAAATATGCAGAAAATAGCCTGCATTGCCAGCTTGAATTATACTTCCAAGTATAATTTGTATGCTCCATTGCAAATAAAAGGTTTGGCACCTGTAAAAGTGCGTACAATACAATGTGCTTTCCAAAGTAAACAGGGCTTAAGAAAAACAGAACAAATGGTTTTTTCGGCAAAATCAATTTATTTTATTCAAAATAGTCGCCTTCTGCTTCAATACAGCTTTTTGCACGGTCCAAACGCATGTCGAACGAGTTTTTCAGTTTTTTGGCCGATATGGCCGCCAGTATGCCGGTGCAAGCCTTATGAATGGCCTCTACGTCTGCATAACGCTTTCCTTTCACAAATGCATTATTCCGAAAAGGAAAAATTCGCACAGTGCCATATAAGGTGAACACGGGGAGTGGTTAATGGTTAAAATGTGATTTTTGGTCAAATAATCGGTCACATGATGTCCTTCGAATGTTGGATTTTGAGCAATTTTTGGTCGCCAGTCAATTTGTGCGGAACAAACCGTGCACACACCTTTCGTAAGCCCAAATGTTCGGTCAAAATGCAATAAATCGATGTTTTGGAGATGTTCAATTCCATTTCCATGAATTTCAATGATGATTTTGGCTGATTTTTGATGAATTCACGCACAGTTTCGATGAAATTTCCGGTGATCACGGATTTTGTTTGGCCCACATGCTGATCGTCATTTATGTCTTCACGACCACTTTGAAAACGTTGAAACCCTTTATTTTCGAAGCTCATTTTTGTACCGAGAACACAAACATACTGACACTTAAAACGCAATAACTTCACTTGCAATCAATGAAATGTCATGAAATTCTCACTGGACAATCGATAAGAAGCAGATTCTAACGCACCAGTCGACTATAGATGGCGCCACCAGGGTGCGCTAGATTTAAAAAGTCCTGTTTACTTTCGAAAGCACCTTATAAATTAGAAATTTACTCACTCAACAAGAAAGTACTCATCGGAAAAAATTAATCGATAAATATGACAACTTATGGTTTTTTTTCCAATAAACAAATACAGTAGACGCTCACAAATTAGAACTCTCAGAAATTAGAACATCCAGAAATTAGAATCAGAGTTTGTAATGCATTGGACGCTCTGAAATTAGAACTTGAAGTTCTAATTTCTGAGCGATTTTTTTTTTTTTAATTTTAAACACAAGGGAATTCCCATTTTTTGTTGCATTGAACGCCCTGAAATTAGAACTTGAGGTTCTAATTTCTGAGAGTTTATTTTTTTTTTATTTTTAACACAAGGGAATTCCCATTCATGGTTTTTATTTCACTGAACAAAGGTAAAATAGAAAGGGGAATCCCCAAGTTATATATTTAATTCCTTTTTAGTTTTTGTTTTGCCATATTTTTGGCGTTTTTGTCATTCCTATGTGAAATTTGATACACGTGGACATATTTTGCTAGACTCTACCGAAAACTAAAAATAACTTACTAAAAATGTCAAATATGCGTAAAAAAACCACTTTATCTTTAGAAACCAAAGTAAAGATATTGGAAAAGCTGGACAAAGGAGTTCAAGGGAATCGTCTAGCGCTAGATTTCAATGTGAGCAAATCTGCCATCAGCTATATCAAGTCAAATAGATCATCTACATATATTAAATGCTGTTTCCAACACTTATCAAGAAGCATCAAATAAAACTGCGCATAGTGCCGAATATCCGAAAATGGAAAGTCGTCTTTATGAGTGGTTTTTAAAACAACGCGAAAGGAAGTGTACATTGACAGGAACAATATTAAAGAAAAAAGCTAAACAAATTTTTGGTGAAGAATACCCCGATAAAAATAAAAATGCATTCCGAGCAAGCGATGGAAAGTTTACTAAATTTAAAAAGCGACACGGCATTCGTTTTTTAAAAATTGGTGGCGAGATTCTTTCTAGTGATATTGCCTCGATCACTTCATTTACTCACAGATTCCATGCAAAAGTCACTGAGATGGAGTTAAAGGAGTCGCAATTATATAATGTGGACGAAACCGGATTACTTTATCGTTGCCTACCAGATAAAACATATGCCTCTGCTTGTGAAAAAAGTGCGCCTGGATACAAAATTCAAAAAGAACGAATTTCAATTTTACTTGATTCAAATGCTGATAGCTCTCACAAATTAGTGCCCTTAGTTATTGGAAAAGCCAAAAATCCCAGGAGCTTCAAAGGTTTTAATAATCCACTTCATTACAACTTTTCCAAAAGTGATTGGATGACGTCTCGGATCTTTCATGATTGGTTTCACAAGATATTTATTAATGGAGTAAGAGAAAATAATTTTGCTTTTAATTTCTTCAATTTTAAAATATTTTTCTGTTTACAGGTCATCCAGTTTTCTCAAAAAAATAACTTGCCTCCGAAGGCTCTTTTGCTTATTGATAACGGCTCAGCGCATGCACCAATTGAGCACCTTCAGAGCAAAGAAGGCAACATAGTTGCATATTTCTTGCCGCCAAATGTGACAGCAGCTGTGCAACCAATGGATCAAAATCCCAAAAAGTTAACAAAACTTGTTTACAGAAGTAAGTTACTTGCTGAAATAATAGCTGAAGGTGGTGCACTGAATAGTCTGTTGAAATCCCATTCCATCCGAAAGGCAATAATATTTCTGAAACAAGCTTGGGATGAGATAGCGCAAACAGTGATGAGGAATTCTTGGTCAAAGTTGTTAAACAAAAATGAGGACTGCAATGAAGCTCTCCAAATAAATCAAACTCTTTTAGCATAAATTGATACAAACAGTTTCATGTGTATTGATGACATCGAGAAATGGAATGAAGATGAGTTTGAAGACGGAACTGGTTATGACCTAAGTAGCGGTGCTGAGTTTTCTGATAGCAGTGAAGATGACGTTGTTGATGACACATCAATTATTTCAAATGCTATAGCTATTGAAAGCGTTAACAATTTAATAAATTGGTGCAACAAAAGTGAATTGTCTTCCAGTAAGCACAAGGTCAATCTTTTAGCCCTCCGCAACGATATTGTTATATCGGATTTAAAGAAACAAAAAAACACAAACAAATATTACTTTTTATGTGTCAAACAAAAATTAATTTTGAACTGAGCCCTTATCCTGAATTTTTAATTAATTTCTGAAATTTTAAGTTGTTTTTTTTTTCATAATTGTTATGTAATGGACTGAATTGTTATGTCTTTAAATAAAATAAGAAAAAAATAAAAAAATGTTTTTATATAGTTTCTGGAAGTGGCTTGACTCTTAGTTTTATTATTTACGTTAAAAAAAAACCGTCCAGAAATTAGAACATTTCGGAAATTAGAACTACCCCAAAAACAAAGTGGTTCTAATTTCCGAGCGTCTACTATAATACAATGGACTCATAGGCTGTAGAAACTGTAATTTGTTATAGACAAAGTAGTTGAAAATTATTCATTGATGGCAAATTTATTCTCCCGAGGAGAAAGTACTCATAGAAAAACATTTATAATAAAAATGGAAAAATTGACGAAAAATTAATCGATAAATATGCCAATTTATCGTTTTTTCAAACATAGATTACGAAATTAATCAATAGACCCGGATTTATCTATTATTTTTGAAATGCTGTTGATTATTGAATTTATTATGTAGTTATTATCATATATTACATATCAATTTTCTAATCCTTCAACAAGTACGATATTATAGTTTCAATCACACATTAAATTTAGTACATTTTTTATTACAATACGTACGTATAATAAGAGAGAAATGCCGCTATTTTGGGTGAAACTCAAGTTCAAAAGGCTCAAACAACATCGACAATCTTTTGAAGCTCTTTTTAAAGCATAAAATCGGCTCTAACCACGCCTACTTATCACATTTCACACGAAATGCTTATGATCAGGATAATTCTAATATGGAACTATTTTGCTGTCTTTAGTTACAATTAATACGAGGTCTGCAGTTTGCTTGACTATATCGAAAAAAATATCATTAATTTTAAAAAATTATTAATCGACTTAATTTTAAATTGATTACTATTATGTACTCATTAATTTTATCGGTTATCATACTTCATCATATTTAACTAAAATGTTTTTTTCATAACCCATCAGTGTTCCCACTGCCGTTAGTTGTGTTATCTTAAATTTTAATATTTATCATTTACAAATCGCAAATGAGAATTGATCGATAATTTTTAATTCGCTTACTTCGATTATGTGATCTCGAATTAATTTTATCGGTTATATCGGATAATCCATTCATCAGCCGAAATCGTTTAACTAAAATTAAAGTAAGATATCTGTGATTTACCTCACTATATCGAAAATAATTCGCTATATATGGCTGTGATTAATAGTTTTCTAACATTTTTTATGAAGTGTTTTGTACCTAACATTTTTTACAGACTATCTAAGTAATAAACTAACAAACAAGTCTCTCTTTTGAACTTATGTAAGTCGTTGTAATTTTCGAAATAATTAAGAAATATTTATTTGGCAACGAAAAGGTTCTGTAAAAGCAATCAACTCAGAGTAACCAGTATTTCTTCAAGTTGCGAAATAGAAAATTTCATTTAAGCAGAGCACAATTCGATTGAGAGCGTATGACAGTCACTCAGCACAAATGCGAGCCACTTGTGGACACTGATAAAATTTTTCAACTATCGACACTTGACAATTGTAAACCAAATGTCATGATCAAGCAGACGTTCAACAATAATGGACAATGAAAACAGAAATGGATATGAAAGAACGTGATTATGATTGATGGAGAAAGCGATGAAAAACGCAAAACCAAATTTGTGGCTCTTCGCACACGACCTGCAAACATACTATACGTGCGCGCCACCACGTCGGGTGGCGCTCGTTATTTATGCATAGAAAAATAGTAAATTGTGAAAGATCTGATATGAAGGCAAAAGTGTTGAAATTCATAACGGAGGAAGTGTGTACTCGTATGAGTAGTCGAAAAATGGTTATCACGAGTAGGCTCACAAATGATTGGGCAATTACTGGCATGATTAGGAAATTTCAGACTTGATAATTAAATAATTTGAACGAATGTCAGTTTTTCTAAGAAAGCGTCAAAGTTGGACAAGCGCTTAAATAAATTAACCGAAAAATGACAGAGAGCGCCGGCGGAAAAATTGCTAAGACTGAAGAGTGACTTCTTTGCTGCTCATTTCGCCTCTAAGCTCGGCTTTATTTGGTCGTTGTGTACTTACGTTGTTAAGAAAGAATGTGTAAAGAGAAATTGGAAAGAAAAGGTAGCTTTGGTGGCAATGAAGGTATGAACTTAGCGAACGTACCAGCAGTCGTCGCGCATGCGTCAAGCGGCCTAGAAAGACCTGTGTTGTGAATTGTAAATGCTCGAAGCGAAAGGCATAGTACAGCGAATGCGCAGCAGAAAAGAAAGTGCACAAGATATGTGGTGGCTTTGTTAAAGGCGAAAAGCAATACAAATCAAGCGATTTATTTCATTTAAGTTTATTTGTTCCAAAAAAGTAAGCAGAATATTATAGTAGATTTGTGGTTTAAAGTGTTAACTACGCTTGTGTCTTTATAAGTGAGAGGTTTCTGAAAGCAGCTCACAACTAGAACTACTCATTGCAGCTAAAAGCGTAATAACAAAAAATAAGACAGCCAAGAGTTACTTTTGAAACAGTTCAACGAACGAAAAGATCGGAAGTGTAAGTACCTGTCTACTGTAGTTATGGTAAAATGATAACAAAAAGTGTAGAGAATCTAAAATATAGAAACTCAGAGGTGTAGTGTAATAAAGTATAAAATGCTCATAAAATATACTTAAAAGAAATAAATAACCAAATGAAAGCAAAATACTATTGTCGTTCAGCATGCCTGAGCGCTTCATGATTACATGAAGTTCTCTTCACTCGATATGTGAAAGAGGCTTTTCTTTGGAGCGTTCACTGCGTGCATCGTCCAAGGTGCTTATTTCCTCGGGCTTAAACTCAATAAACCACTTCTCACCGGTTGATTTTTCTGGTGCAGAGTATGACTAATGATCATCAAGTCGAGTCTTGGCTTCAACAGAATTTTTTTCGTCCAAAAAACATGCATTGTTAACTCACAAAATTACTTCTTTACAGCCCACCTGTTAATTGTACTTATAAGTTCTAAAATTTTTAGCAGACATTTTGTGTTTTAGGGTCAGTAGCGTGGACTTGGTATTGACATAAATTCTGTTACAAATGACCAGAAAAAAGTACCGTTATTTCTATTATAATTTATGTGCAGTGTTACTCATTCATAATTGGTCAACTGGTCGTCTTTTGATAACCCCTTGAAGTAAATTAGGCTCAACAGATGGAAATATGTTCAACGGCACGCGCTAAACTACCATAAAAGTTACCATTTTATAAATGAAAAAATGCCATTATTGAAGAAGGTTTTAATAAGCAACATGATAAGATCTACTCAAAAACGCAATAGCTGTTATTCCAAGCGTTCAACGTGGTCGCCATCCAGCTGCTGTAATGGTTTGGTATAGAGTCTCCTATAAAGACGTTCAGCTTTTTCACTTCTGTGAAAAATGAGATAAAACTCTGGCAAAAGTGTACTAACGGGATGTTTTAGAAGGCGTGGTCATGGAGTAAAGCAATTCTTTTTTCAATGGAGAGAATGGTATCTTCCAGAAAGATTTTGACCCAGAACACCACACAAAAACCACACAGCAGTGGCTTAAAAGTAGTATTCCTGCTTTCAAAACTAGAGAATAGCCGTCTGGAAGTCCAAATTTGAAGCCATTAAATCTCCATCAGGCCATCAGAATATGGCCTGTCGAAGAACGCACAGAAAGTGTCAAAAAATCGTTGATTCGTGCAGCGTAGTCTATCCCAATAGAAACTGTGCATGCTGCTATTGGTTTCAAGGTAAAAAAAATACTGTTTTTGTGAATTTATTTCTCAAATCTGGATTGAGTAATTTTATTCGGACCTTTTGTACATTATAAGGCACACTTTTGACAATGTAAGGTAATTTTTTCATGCAGAAATATTGAGGCATAAGCCGGTAACAGTGCTTTCCCCAGAACGTCTTGAGAAAAAAGGCCTTTGCGGTGTTCAACATAACTCGGCTGGGAATTATGCGAAAATAAAAAATAAAGAAAAATTAGTTAAACTATAATCAAATCTTCCCCCCCAACGTTCTCTGATATTTTTTTTTTGCATTCAAAATTTTTTGGCGGCCATCTAAAGTGTGAACTGTTATTTTCCACTAAAAAATCCGCCATTTTGTGTGTGAAAAACACCCTTAATGAAAAAAAAAATTTAATAAACGTTGGGGGAGGCATTTTATATGTTAAAAGTATGTTCAAAGTTTGAAATGAATCGATCAAGTAGTTTTGAAATGACAGTGAACACGGACTTTGAAAAAGTAGTTTTGAGAAAAACACGCCTAAAGCTGCACTTCCATCCCGACCGCCCTCAGCTGTTAGAGTTAGAGCGTTAAAGGCCAGGATACTAATAAGACGATAACTTTAAGAATGTTACTTCTATCGACTTAAAATTTTAAGGACATATTCTTGAAATGTTAAACAATAAGATAAGACAAAAAAAATCGATTTTTCGAAAGTGAAAAACCCTAACCCCCCTTAATGAAACTAAGTATGCAGGTTCTTTAGTACAAAAAAAATTTCGAGTTCGTAGATGGGAGTAATCGGACTACTGCCACGCCCACAAATCGTCATTAACCGAAAACATATAAAGTGCCATAACGAAGCACTAAATTACGATATAAAGCTGTAATTTGGTACAGGGGATCGCAAGGGGCACCTGTGCGATTTTTTTTTGAAAAAGTGGGCGTGACCCCGCCCTCTAACAAGTTTAATGTACATATCTCCTAAGCCACTTTAGCTACAACAACCAAATTTGCCGAGTAAAAATATTAAAAGAACTTCTGCCGACAGTGTAGAATGGATGAAATCGGAGGATAACCCCGCTCACTCCCCATATAACGGTACTGTTAAAAACTACTAAAAGCGCGATAAATCAATAATTAAATACGCCAGAGACACTAAATTTTACCACCGAGATAATATGAGAGAGCTTTATGAGAGCCGGTGGCAAAATTGGATGGGCGTGGTACCGTACACTTTACAATAAAAACTGTTCAAGCCTTTAGGTAGCGAATATTTAGACATCGGTACCTAAGTTGACTTCTTATCGAAAATGTCAATCAATGTGTGACATACATATGTACATAACTGAAATTGAGGATAATCCATCTCTTATAATGTAATGTCTGTATATCAAATAATGGGTTGAATCGGACCAGTGAAGTAATGAAGCCCCCATATACATAATATAAAGATTTTACTTGTGTATCTTTGTGCCTAAAATAGATAAAATTGAGCGAAAACTTGACTTACCCCCGATATAGCCAATATCAGGATTTTCGAACATCCGGCTGACTTTGGTTTTACACCTTAAAGTATTTCCCTGGCTTCGTTTTTTACAAGTTGCAAGAGTATAAAATGTTTGGTTGCACACGAACATAGCGCTTCCTTACTTGTTTCGTTTAAAATTCTTAAAGTGACACCAGTTTTCAATTATCTTTTTTTATTTGGAAAAATGTGGCAAGAAAGAGCTTTAATTGGGTCGCACCACCCATTGATGCAACAAAATTGTATTGTTGTTTCTGTAAAATTACAGTTAATTTACAGTTACTACACAGCGGGGGAGATGGAGCCTTGAACTTGACTCGCTACTTACTAGTTTGTTGTAGCTTCACGGTAGCACAGCCGCTATTCGCATGACAGCTGGTTGGTTGGTTATTGTGTGCAGTCGAGATAATCCAACAACGGTACGTTGCTCATACAAAGCCAAACAGAAGCACCGATAAAAACAAAACACGAGTTAGAAATAAGAGTTGAAGTGTTTGGAAATGTGGAAACCAGTTATATTGTTTGTTTGCCTGTGCTGCAAGCAAATGCAGCATATTTTGCAACAAAGTAAAACGTCAAAATGAATGTTTAAAGCAAGTGGAAATGACAGCAAGACGCGAAATGTGTAAGAAAGGCAGAGAAATTAATAATGAAATGAAGAGAAAACTAGAGAGATTGCAATGTTGCATATTGTATGCCGTTACTTAAGTAACTAATATGTACATATGTATGCACAGCAATGCAAGCATATGTACAAACGTAGACAAATACTACCACACATAAAAGCTCTCACATTTGCTTAGATCAATTTGTGTTATTTGCTCTTGTTGTGAATCAATTTTATTCATTCGTCGAAATTGCGCTAAATTTCACTTTCAGATATTAATTCACCTGCGCTACATATATAGGGGTATGACTTGCATAAAAAGTATTTTTTTATTAAAAAAATTTAAAAATTTTAGTAAATAATCACAGAACGAAAATCAGTTTTATATTAAATTTGTTATACTATATAAAGTTCTGCTGTGTTGATGATTTTGAACTAAATTTTTACTAATTTCGAACAGCAATGCGTTTGAATCAAATAATTTTCGGTCATCAATCATCATGGAAATCATTTTCATCAAATCAAAATATGTTTGATATTTTTAAATTTCGATATTGATTTGTTTTAATTTTGAATTTTGTTTTAAATTTCGATATTGATTTGTTTTAATTTTGAATTTTGTTTTAAGTTTCGATATTGATTTTTTTAAATTTTTAATTGATATTTTTAAATTGGTAGCTGAAAGTACCATAATTGTTAAAAAAAAAGATTTACAATTTAAAGTTTTGGCAAATTATTATAGAAGTTGTAAGCCTCTCCTATTATAATGTTCCGATATCATATGTTTGAAAGCTTTACTATCTTGTGCGCTTATTATGATAATAAGAGTGACTAATTTGTGAATAATTATAAGCACGTTTTTATTTTATTTCGATTGTATGTGCTGTCAAATAGAGGTGTTTTTACTAAAAATACAGGATTCAAACCAAATATTTTATTTTCCGATATACTACTGTGCCCAAAAAATAAGGTGACATTGTATTTATTTTGAAAATTCTTTATTTATTCTTCCAAATCAATTTCATGCCCTTCAAAGTAATCCCCTCCCGATGCAATGCACTTATGCCAACGGATTTCCCAATCACGAAACACTGGTTGTAGTCACTTTCCGGGATGGCCTTCAGTTCCGTCTTCGCTGCGGCTTGAATCTCCTCTATCGTATAAAAACGGTGTCCCCGGAGCGGTCTTTTGAGCTTGGTGAACAGCCAGAAGTCGCACGGCGCCAGATCAGGTGAATACGGTGGTTGCGGAACGATATGGGTTGAGTTTTTGGCGAAATGATCACGAATTACGAGGGCAGTATGGGATGGTGCATTATCGTGGTGTAAAAACCAAGAATTGTCTTTCCACAATTCCGGCCTTTTTAGGCGGATAGCGTTACGCAAACGACGCATAACGTTCAAATAATATTCCTTGTTGACTGTTTGACCGGTTGGAAGGAATTCATAATGCACAACACCACGATAATCGAAGAAAACAGTCAACATGACCTTGATTTTTGAGCGACTTTGGCGCGATTTGTTTGGTCTCGGCTCTCTTTTGGCACGATATTCGCTCGATTGATCGGTTGTTTCGGGGTCGTAAGCATAGATCCAAGTCTCATCGCCAGTTATAATGCGTTTCATGACACCCTGGTAGTCGGAAAGCATCGTTTCACACACTTCAACGCGACGCCTTTTTTCCAAAAAATTCAATGTTTTCGGTACCAGTCGAGATTTGACGCGCTTGAGGCCCAAAACATCCTTCAAAATGGTATTTGCTGAGCCTTTCGATATGCCAACTTCATCAGCAAGATCTCTAATTGTTAATCGACGGTTTTTCAACACCAAATCTTTGATTTGTTGAACGTGAGCTTCGTCGGTTGAGGTTGATGGTCGCCCTGGACGCTCTTCGTCTTCGACACGTTCACGGCCGGCTTGGAACTCACTATACCACTTGTAAACATTTTTTTTTAGACATAGCCTCATCACCAAAGGCTTTCTGCACCATCCTCAACGTATCCGCAGCAGAAAATTGATTCCGTAAACAAAATTTAATGCAAATTCTTTGCTCAACAAATTTCGACATCGCAAAAAACGAAAAACTCACTTTTAGCAGCTCACAAAACGACACGTATCTCAAACACTAATGAATATTTTGACATGAAATTTGGCATAAATGTGACTGACAGTACTACCAACCTAAAAAAAAATAATAAGATAGCAGAAAACATTTTAAACAAAAACTAATTTTACACGACTATTTTTTCGGATGTTCAGGTTCTTCGAAAAAATACCCATTTATGAAACCTGGCATTTAGTAGTCCGCAATCAATTGAAGATAAATTTGATAAAAAAACTACCTTGTGCTCTAAATCGAAAAAAACTATATTAGTGAAACTAGTTTTTATCCCAAATTACTTTTATACATTTTTTTTTAATTTTGCAATATGTAAATTTTCATATTGTAAAGCAAGAAATATACTTATTTGAGCAGAGCTGAAAACAGGATACATTTTCATGTTTTTCAAACTTATTTTATATTCAGCTTGTATAGTGTAATATAACTGCTGTAAAACATAATTTATTTCGGTTTTGTTGATATTATATATTATCAGTATATATATTTAAATATTTACGTGCATACATATATAACTAGTTTAACTTTTTAGCTCTTCTCATAGTTATTTATTGATGATTTAATATATGTGTAATATTTGTATATATTTATTAGGGTGTTTTGTTTTTTTTTTAACTATTAATTTTTTTCAGTCCCGTCTCAGAATTATTCATTCTACAAAAGTCGTAGCTTAGACCGGCGAGGTAGTACGGGGCTCTAAACCCGATTTTTCCAAGAATTTCGCATTTTTTTGTATATATCTCGTAAATGACAGGAGCTGTAGAAAAAATGTACACGACAAATTTGTAGGAAATTTTATTTGCTATAAAAAAGGTTGGAGGTCAAAATCGCTATCATTAATACTTCTCGAGATATTCGGCTTTTTAAGTAATTTGCAACAATTCTGAGAAATATTTTTTTTAGGGTATTTCCAAGGAAATTTCGTGACGGGATTGAAAAAATTGATAGTTCAAAAAAAAAAAACCCAATATTTATATTTTTAATATACATTCTTCCAAACAAGTAAACATTTTTACTTTTCCATATTTTATTATTTTTTAAATTTAAAAGTCATACCCCTAATTTTTGTCCATATACCCGTTTATATGTGAATGTGTTAAGTGCGAGAGCAAGTATAACGTAACAAATCTTTACGCGTCATTTGTTTGGGTGCATTGTCCGCCAGATAAACGGAAGTATTAGTGTTAATTACATAATTATGATGGCGGTAAAATTTTATTTTAACACGAAAAATTTTGTCGATTTAAGAAAAAAGAAAAAGTTGTAAAAAGCTTGATAAAAAATCGCATTTATGTTCACATATAATTATACCCTTAGTTGTTTTAGCCATGTTCGTGTGTCCGTCTGTTTTTATATACGCGAACCAGTCCCTCAGTTTTTGAGATATTGCGCTGAAATTTTGTACACGTTCTTTTTCCCCTAAAGAGATGCTAATTTTTCGGAACCACAGATATCGAACAACTATAGCATATAGCTGCCATACAAATTGTGCTATCAAAATTAAGTTCTTGTATTAATGACAAAGACACCGCTAAAAGATCTGAGAAAATATTTCTGATCGGACCACTATAGCATACATCTTTCATACAAAGAGAACTATCAAAGTCTAGTTCTTGTATGGTCTTTGTTTGTAAAGTTGTTTTTGCTTGTTTTCATATAAAATTTCGGTTCAAAGCTAAGTTCCTACGTTTTACTCGTACCAATAGGTGCCATTGCTTTACTTTGATTTGACTCTTTTAAGCAAGGTCTTTTTGGCACGCTATTTATTTGCATATAATTAACCCATTTTCAGTTATTTTTCTTTGTTTGGTTTCAACTTTATTTGCGCTTAACATTTTTTGTTGACTTTTCATACACTTCTGCGTTCCAGATTTACTGTTTTTGTCTTCAACTACTTCCTTTGAGACACTATTGAAAAGTGAAACTTGGTAAAATATACACACTCGCACATACATTTTCACTTTCTTATAAGATGTGTCAGATGGAGAATGGTGGACTATTCAAAGAAAACAACCAAAACTGAACAAAGTTAGATTTACGGGATTATATGAAACTGTAGTTGCTGAAAGAGTGGATGATATGTCAAGCCTTACTACGCTCACAGAAAGTACGACCGGAATTTGAAAATATTTTGCTTTTTACGAAATATATTTGTCAATCGACAAAAATATTCATGAAACTTACAACGATTTCGTTCTTTCATTCAAAACTATATTTCTAACCAATATCCAAAGCCAGTTATTCAAAGCGACTAACTGATATTCGGGGTTAGATTAGATTTATTTATGAGGAATGCACCGCGACCTTTGGTCTATTGTGTCCTCTCCTAGATCACATGGACTCACTTAGCCCCAGCACGTCGATGAATTCCAAAATTTTACTGGGTGCTAATGAGTCGATGCAATTCCTGTCCGGAAACATGGATCCGAGGGCCTTAATCCTGCGTCTGCAGACTGCTGTGCAGTCGATCAGCAGGTGTAGTGCAAGAAGTGCAAGAAGATAGGCCCATGTTATATAAATGCCTATTTAACTTGCAGTGGCCAGTATAAAATGCGACCAAGAGCCTAAGCTTATTCCTGGGGAGGTTGATTACAACTTTGAACCTGCTCATGTTGTACCCTCCCATTAGCAACCTGGCATGCCGCATGCCAAGTTTGTTGCCAATACTTCTCTCTGCACACTTCTTCTTTGCGAAGTAGCTCCTTTATGGTATGGGACCCACCCCTGTAAAGGGTTCAGGACCAACTATTTTGGTGGAGGCTGCGGAGCGAGCGAGCTCGTCTGTCAGTTCGTTACCGGCTATTCCTTTGTGACCTGGCACCCAAATTAGGTGCACCTGGTTTCTTTCCGCAAGGCTGTTCAGCCTTTTTCTGCACTCCTGCACTAGCAGCGACTTGATCTCGTAGGATCGCTTTTATGCCGTATCGCTTATGGCTATCTCATTGCGATAGTTGCGATGGAGGTTTATATCTATGCACCGACTTATGGCAAAGACTTCCGCCTGGAAAATGCTCGGAAACTCCCCCATAGGTATATGTAGAGAGCTTGGTGCGTGGACCCGCGATCCCTGCACCAATTCCCTCCGACATTTTTGAGCCGTCGGTGTACCACCTCAAAGTGCTGTTCCTCAGCAGCAGTTCAAGGTATTGTTCCAGCTTCCGAGGGTGACCTTAAACTTCTTAGTGAAGTTAACCGTTTTGGTAGTGATGTCCTTCGGGAGGAGAGCGATTGGTATATTGCCGCTAATCTTTTCCATCCTCTGGGACGAGATTACCTTTCCTTTGCCTCTTGGCTACTTGGCCGATAACCAAGTGCAGCGGTGTGAGTTCAAGCAGGGCCTCCATAGCTGCCGTTGGGCAGGTGCGCATTGCGCCCGTCATGCAGACACAGGCTGCCGCTTAATTTAATTCCTACCGAGGTCTGCGACGCTATCGGCTACCGCCCCGTACGTGATTATCGGACGCAATCATTCCCACCTAACAATCCTTTTACAACCCCAGACTTACCCGCCAGCCGATTGCACACCATTTCATTTTGTTGCTTTGACCAAGGTCAGTGCTGATTCCAACGCAAAGTGGAGTCTAGCGTGAGACCAAGGTATTTGACCTTATTGGTCATCTCTATCACTCTCACTCCTAATGTGAGGTTCCTGAGACCGGGCAGGGACCTGCGTCTCGTGAACGGGACTTCGGGGTTAACGCCAACACTAGCACCTTTCATTTTGAATATCACCCATATGAAAATTAGGTTTTTGTTGAACCGGTACCGGTACCGGTTAATACACGCTGTGTAGAGTCAAAGAGAGTTAAATGAACTAGAGACTGAATATCCCTAGTCTATATCTAGTGGATCTCTTAGAAATTATTGCGGTTGAAGTTTTATTTCTGGTTTATTACAAAAATTTGGAAGTGATAGATTGAAATATTGTGGTAACATTGGTACAGCAAATGCTTTGAAGTTCCCATTAGTGGCAAATTGAAGGTTTCTAGTGTTTTCACGTAATGAAGTTCATTTTACTTTATGCTCCATAAATTGTGCCTGTCAAATTGCAAACTGCAATTCGAAAAAATTAGAAGCGATAAATTAAATACTTTTGAAAGAGCTTTTCGATGTATCTTATGTGGTATTCGTTGGTTGGCAACGAGTAGAAGTTCAAGAACGTGTCTCTTAAATACCTAAGATTGGCCTTAAACAATGTTGTTAAAGAATTCGGATCTGAACAATTTCTTCGGAGATTGCAATATTGTCTCAGGAAATAATATAAGCCGGATATCTTGAAGATATCGCGATAAGTTAAGTCATTGAGGTCATTCTGTGCTGTTTCGACGGGGTCGGACTATGGTGAGAGAATTGTCAGATGTGATGAATTGGCCTGGATTTTATCTGTCCAAGGGCTGTGCTGTCGGAGATCTAACCTGTTTCGGATCGGTAAGTTTTAGATTGTTATAGTGGTTTGATTTCGGTGGTTCCAGGTAGCTTCTTGAGGAGAAAAGAATCTGTGCAAAATTTCAGCTCGATATCTCAGAAACTCAGCGACTTGTTCGCGTATATGCAGAGAGACGGACGGACGAACAGTCAGACATATCTAAATCAACTCAGCTCGTCTCAATGATTATTTATGTATATCTACAACGTTTCCTTCTTAGTATTACAAACTTTATGGCAAACTTAATATACAATGGTCAAGGTACAAAGGAGGAGAAACTTAATTGCACATCCAGGTGCAGCTGTATTGCACTGTATTTCTAATTCAAATTATTTTATTAATTAAACACCTGCAACATGACACAAAAAGAGTGTTACAGCCCCCCTCCATTCAAAAACATTTACGCTTGTATATACTACTGTGCCCAAAAAATAAGGTGATTTGAATTTAAACTGCGCGCGTCGAAGGATTTGGAGAATTATTTTTTTTTAAGTTGGTAGTACTGTCAGTCACATTTATGTCAAATTTCATGTCAAAATATGCATTAGTGTTTGAGACAAGTGTCGTTTTGTGAGCTGCTAAAAGTGAGTTTTTCGTTTTTTGCGATGTCGAAATTTGTTGAGCAAAGAATTTGCATTAAATTTTGTTTACGGAATCAATTTTCTGCTGCGGATACATTGAGGATGGTGCAGAAAGCCTTTGGTGATGAGGCTATGTCTAAAAAAAATGTTTACAAGTGGTATAGTGAGTTCCAAGCCGGCCGTGAACGTGTCGAAGACGAAGAGCGTCCAGGGCGACCATCAACCTCAACCGACGAAGCGCACGTTCAACAAATCAAAGATTTGGTGTTGAAAAACCGTCGATTAACAATTAGAGACCTTGCTGATGAAGTTGGCATATCGAAAGGCTCAGCCAATACCATTTTGAAGGATGTTTTGGGCCTCAAGCGCGTCAAATCTCGACTGGTACCGAAAACATTGAATTTTTTGGAAAAAAAAGGCGTCGCGTTGAAGTGTGTGAAACGATGCTTTCCGACTACCAAGGTGTCATGAAACGCATTATAACTGGCGATGAGACTTGGATCTATGCTTACGACCCCGAAACAACCGATCAATCGAGCGAATATCGTGCCAAAAGAGAGCCGAGACCAAAAAAATCGCGCCAAAGTCGCTCAAAAATCAAGGTCATGTTGACTGTTCTCTTCGATTATCGTGGTGTTGTGCATTATGAATTCCTTCCAACCGGTCAAACAGCCAACAAGGAATATTATTTGAACGTTATGCGTCGTTTGCGTAACGCTATCCGCCCAAAAAGGCCGGAATTGTGGAAAGACAATTGTTGGTTTTTACACCACGATAATGCACCATCCCATACAGCCCTCGTAATTCGTGATCATTTCGCCAAAAACTCAACCCATATCGTTCCGCAACCACCGTATTCACCTGATCTGGCGCCGTGCGACTTCTGGCTGTTCACCAAGCTCAAAAGACCGCTCCGGGGACACCGTTTTTATATGATAGAGTAGATTCAAGCCGCAGCGAAGACGGAACTGAAGGCCATCCCGGAAAGTGACTACAACCAGTGTTTCGAAGATTGGAAAATCCGTTGGCATAAGTGCATTGCATCGGGAGGGGATTACTTTCAAGGGGATGAAATTGATTTGAAAGAATAAATAAAGAATTTTTAAAATAAATACAATGTCACCTTATTTTTTGGGCACAGTAGTATGTATGCTATAAACAAAACACCCAAATAGCTATACCCTACAGAAGCATTTTTACCCATTTTCTGCTTGCCAAATTTTATGTCGGCCTCCATCGGCCTCCTTTACGAGTATAATTATATCTATATGCACATATATACTAATATATAGGTAGTTATTTGCCCTCTTCGCGGAAGCATTTTGGGAGCACGCAGTCATCGCGGACACTATGCGCATAGCAATTAACTGACGAGTCTTGGCAAGGTGGCCGATATTGCACGCAAACCTTCGCATTTCGATTTCAATGCGGTGTTTTTCAAAATTTGGCTTTAGTTTATATGTATGTATGTATATGTATAAATTTATATTTTTGAGCTTCTCAGTATTTTGGACTTTAACACCATTGTTCGTATTGATCGGATCGTTAAATGAAAATTCGTGGAGCTGCAATTGGCAAATGAAATCGAAAGAAATTAAAGCTGCGCTTGATATCTGACTCGCAGTAAATTTCTTTGTGCAGGTGTGCACCCAGGGAGTTGTGCACGCAATACGTGTACATGTATCATGAACTATTACGAAATTTGATTGTATATACGTATTGAATGTATGTATTTAAAATTCACAAAGCAATTCGGTAGTGTATTGTCCAACCTTACTTCGTTAACTAATAATTTAGGTATACATTTGACTATTTTCTATGACCATAACAAATCCAACAAAGTATCTGAAATTGGTATTAGCAGAACAAACCACATTCTTTTGATATTCTCATGAATTTCGAATGTATTTAATTATAGAAAGTAAAAAACAAAAAAAAGTCAGAATGCTCTTCGCGGTTAGCCCACGTTTTATTCAGCCTGGATAGTGCATTTTTCGATTCAACGCTTCGGTTTAAAATTTGAAATAACGAAGCAAGTATATTTCAAACTACAATTCTTTCGCTTTTCTGATGTTTGATCCAAGCAGAGGTTCTTTTTTCAATAGGCATAAAATATTTGAGTTTTGTTTTGACTTATGCCTGAATAACGTTTACAAATAGTTCAACTTTAAAAATTGACGTTCTGAAGAATATGTTCGCGCCTCGCTTTATGACATAATCGGCCTACTATTCGCAAACCCATCACCATCTGTAGACCCAGTATTTATTATTGTATAACAGTCGACCGAATAGACAAAGTCCAGCACGCAGTGAAGAAAATATAGTAGCAGCCGTAGCTGAGGGTGTATACCAAGACCGTGGAGAGTCGATTCGGCGCCGTTCGCAGCAACTTGGACTGACATATGGAGCGACTTGGCCATTTTACGCCGAGATCCTAAATTCAAAGCGTACAGAATACAGTTACTGCAAGAACTGAAGCCGTTCGACCTTTCTAAGTGACATCTCGCCACTCTATGGGCTCTCTAAGTTCCAAGAAGATCCGAAGTTTTCGAGCCAAATTTTATTCAGCGATAAGGCCCATTTTTGGCTCAATGGGTATGCGAGCAAGCAAAATTGCCCATTTAGGACGAAGAGCAACCTTAAGAGATTTAATATCTGCCATTTCATTCAGAAAAAAACCACGGTTTGGTGCGTGTTTATCCAACAATGATGCCAGTGAGAACGTAAACGACAATGGCGACCGCTATCGCGCCATGATAACCGACTATTTGATGTCTGGAATTGAAGCTCGTGATCACGACAAGCTTTGATTTCCACAAGACGGCGCCATTTCCCAGACATCGCATCAATAAATAGATTTTTTGAGAGAACACTTTGGCGTGCAGATAATTTCACGTTTTGGGCCGGTCGATTGGCCATCAAGATCGTGTGATATCACACCGTCAAACTTTTTCCTGTAGGGATATGTGAAGTCTAAGGTCCTGCTTCGGTTCAAGCCTGTCATTCTCCAATTATCAGTCGAAATGCTAGAAGGAGTCATCTAAAATTGGACTCAACGGATGGACCACTTGAGCCGTAGGCGCGACCAACATTTGGAAGAGATAATCTTCAAAAAAATAAATGTAAAAGAATGTTCTTTCGAATTATAATAAACATTCAACATTAAATTTGAAGTTTCTGTATTTCTTTAAAAAAAAAAGAAGTAGGGAAATGGATCACCCTTTATTATATATATAAAAAGCACCAGCTTTTATTTTTTTAAATACAGTACTGTACGTGATTATTATCAAATCATAGCAGCACTTTTTTATTTTTACTGGCAACCTTTAGTTTTTTACAGGTATTACGGTACGCAATATATTTGAACGAGTTGACCCAGTCATTCTAGAAACATAATAATAATCCCACTATATAAATATTGTACTGAGTGATCATAAATCTATTTAGATTATACTGATATGATTATTAGATGTCTAACTTTGTTACTTCATTTAATCCGTTGAGCCGAGAAGTTCCTAGCTGTCTAAGAGGACTTCTAGGTAAAGCTAGACAAAATCATAGGAGGTATTCCAGCATCTCTCCCATGCCCAGCGTCCTGCACGTTCTGAAGGTATCATCATTACCGGCTGGCACGTGATGCCACTAGGTTGTGTGACCTGCCAATAGGCTAATAGCCGTCCTGCAGTACTTTCGAGATCGTATGAGTAAAAAGTAAAAGTCATGCGTGTTTTTCGTACAAATCATCTTGGCGATCCTGCGCCTTAGGGCATTCGAACTCACCCTGACCCGTTCGTTCCTTTCGGAAATTTCATTGGGTTATGACTTATGTTTTTCCTATACTTGACGGATGGCACTTTTCGCAATATCATCAGGAACTTCGTTGCCCGGTATTCCTTTGTACCCAAGTTTATCTCAATAGCTATTTTTCGAGCTTGCAGAAACTATCCATGAAACACGAATTAGAAAATACAAGATTGATAAACCTTGCGTTATAGAGATAAAAATCTCACGAACTTGACATCGTAAAGGAGTTATTGAAGTTATAGGCGATGAAACTAAATAGTGCAAATATGTAGTGAGGACGCACTTCTGAATTTATTAAAGCATGAATAGTAAGTTTACAAAGTCCATTTTAATAAGAAAATTAATTTATTCATAATGTTCCAGTCTTCATTTAAACTATGACATTTATGCGTTTTCATATAATTTTGCTTTTACTTTTTGCAGTTAACTTCGCCGATGCTCTTGGGAAGAATAATTTACACCAAAAAAGTAGTTTCCTTCTAATTCACCCAAAATGAGCGCAATTGTGGGCGCAGCCACGGCGATAGGTGGCGCAGTGACAGCCGCTACCAGCAATAGCTGGTTTATACCGATGTTGGTGGCCGCTATTGCCTACTTTCAGTACGAAGAGATTATGGATCCAGAATCTCGGGCAGAAGATTTGTCCACCGATGACATATTAGAACGATATGATTTTATAGTGATAGGGGCGGGGTCAGCGGGTGCAGTTGTGGCTAATCGACTGACAGAGGTGGAAAATTGGAATGTCCTGTTGTTGGAGGCTGGCGGCGATGAGACTGAAATATCGGATGTGCCACTCATGGCGGGCTATCTACAGTTGAGCAAAATGGATTGGAAATATAAAACGGAACCGTCAGGCAAATTCTGTTTGGGTGAGCATGTGAATGTAACTTTTTGTTTTTTATGGAAGTAATGACATAGTTTTTCTTTTAAAGCCATGAACAATGGACGTTGTAACTGGCCGCGCGGTAAGGTGCTCGGCGGCTCCAGTGTGCTAAACTATATGTTGTATTTACGTGGCAGTAAAATCGACTATGATAATTGGGAGGCCGCCGGCAATCCGGGTTGGGGTTATCGCGATGCTTTGTACTATTTCAAAAAATCTGAGGATAACACAAACCCATATTTATCCAGTACACCTTATCACTCCACTGGCGGCTATCTGACAGTCGGTGAGGCGCCTTATCACACACCGTTAGCGGCAAGCTTCGTTGAAGCGGGAGTTGAAATGGGCTACGATAACCGCGATCTGAATGGCGAGAAACAAGCCGGGTTTATGATCGCGCAAGGCACAACGCGACGTGGTAGTCGCTGCAGCAGCGCGAAAGCTTTTCTGCGGCCGGCCCGTTTGCGTCCTAATCTGCACATATCTATGCACTCGCATGTTACACGTATAATGATCGACCCAGTGACGAAATTGGCTTTCGGTGTTGAATTTGTAAAGAATCAACGCATATATCGTATACGCGCGACAAAAGAGGTCATTCTCTCGGGTGGCTCGGTCAATTCGCCACAATTATTGATGTTATCCGGCATTGGACCACGTAAAGAGCTGGCTAAACATCGTATACCGGTTATCAAAGAGCTCAACGTTGGCGAGAATATGCAAGATCACATTGGCTTAGGCGGTCTCACGTTTCTGGTTAATCAACCGGTTTCTATTGTGGAGAGTCGCTTCCACTCCATGTCGACAGTGCTGCAGTACGCTGTTTTCGGACAAGGTCCACTCACCATACTTGGCGGCGTTGAGGGTCTCGCTTTCGTGAATACAAAATATGCGAATACTTCGCTCGATTGGCCCGATATTGAATTTCATTTTGTTTCCGGCTCTACGAATTCCGATGGCGGTTCTCAATTGCGCAAAGCACATGGACTTACAGATGCCTTCTATCGAGCAGTGTTCGAGAAGATTAACAATCGCGATGCCTGGAGCATAATACCGATGTTGTTGCGTCCTCGTAGTATTGGCTCGATTAAGTTGCGCAGCAATAATCCATTCGATTATCCGTATATTTACCCGAACTATTTAAGTGACGAACTCGATACAAAGACACTGATTGAGGGCGCCAAGATCGCTGTAGCGCTTTCTCGCACGAAAGCTATGCAACGCTTCGGCTCACGCATCTCATCTATCAAATGGCCTGGCTGTCAGCATCTGCAGATGTTCACCGATCCCTACTGGGAGTGTATGATACGTCATTACACCGTGACGATCTATCATCCGGTGGGCACATGCAAAATGGGTCCCTATTGGGATCCCGAAGCGGTGGTCGATCCGCAATTACGTGTGTATGGCATACGCGGCCTGCGTGTGATAGACGCGAGTATTATGCCCAAGTTGGTGAGCGCTAATACAAATGCACCGGTGATAATGATCGCGGAGAAGGGTTCAGACATGATCAAGGAGTTCTGGATAAAGAACACGATAATCTAGTTATGCGGTTTGCGGCGGTTGGGTTGGGGTCTACGCTGCTAGGTGGGGTATATGCTTTCTTCAGTTTTATGCATGGAAAAACTTAGCAATTTTGTTATTTATTTATTTTTCTGTATTTAATCCAAAACAGCAAAGTTTATGTGTCATGTAAATAGAAATTAAGTGGAAATACGAATTTTTAAATTATACAAAATATTATTTGTAATGTGTGTAAGATCGAAAAAATATATAATTTTTAAACCATAGTTAAAAAGCAATTTTCATAGCAGGCTTCCACAAAATTGATCAATGCGCCCTATCAACCACTCCAAATGATTAGGAAAGTTCATTATAAAAATAAATATATCTATATATTATTGAAAAATTTAAGTTAAATGGTTAGGGCATTGAAATCAGAGTTTAAAATGGGTCTGAATTTTAACAGTTCAATTATATTTATTGATGAATAGATCCCAACGGAAACGGGAGCCTTTTTCGAAATTAGAACGTTGAAAACTCTTTTTATTTACATTGTTAAAAATTTTACATATTTCAGGATTCCGATTTGTAAGAACACAATAGTTCATGGTCTAACTTCAGGGCTTTTACTGGACACTATTTTAGTGAAATATTTGCGAAAATCATTTATATCAAAATCCACCTAAAATCAGTATAGGAAAGATTCTTTGTTGATTACTCATCTTTTTCAGAGCTTGTGACATATTTATTTTTTTTAAACAATAATTTTTGAATAAGTTAATGCGAAGGTATTGTTCTCGCTCTGCCTGTATGATAAAATTGTTATATTTCAGATCCTAAGAGCTTCAAAATAAGTAAAAATAATAATTAGCGAGTTTTGGTCTAAAATTACTAAGCGAAAGCGATTATCTATTATTGCTGTCATCAGTTCTAAAAATTTCGGCTGTAAGATTGATTTCCGCCAACGTTTGAAATTTTTTGCAAGAAATATTAAGCTCGGAAATTTCAAGCAGCGAAGAACCCTTGTTAAAAGATTTTCAAAATTTAATATCTGCAGCTGTATTGCGTGAATGGTATCAATTGAGGAAATTTCGAATTCTAGCAAAGTAAAAATATCCTCAATATTCAATACTTATAGGCATTTTGAAATTAATGTTTGAAGTTCAAATCGTTTTGAGCAAAAAAAAACATATAACATTTAAATATTTTTATAATATATTTACCACAACTCACAACGAATAATCCTATATTTACTCATAATACAAGGTGAGTTCCAAAGTAAAAAGGACTTATTGAATCTAGCGCCTCCTGGTGACGTCATCTATATGTCGACTGGTGCCTTAGAATCTGCTATCTTTATTGATTGTTCAGTGAGAATTTCATGACATTTCATTGATTGGAAGTGAAGTTATTGCGTTTTAAGTGTCAGTATGTTTGTGTTATTGGTGCGAAAATGAGCTTCGAACAAAGAACCAACATTAAATTTTGTTTTAAAATTGGTAAAACTTTCACCGAAACGTTTCAACTGATGAAACAAGTTTATGGCCCTATACCGTAGCAGAGTGCACGAGTGGTTTCAACGTTTTCAAAGTGGTCGTGAGGACATAAATGACGATTAACATGTGCGCCAATCAAAATCCGTGATCACCGGAAATTCCATTGAAAGTGTGCCTGAATTCATCAAAAATCAGCCGAAATCATCACTGAAATTCATGAAAATGGAATTAAACATCTCCATAACATCGATTTATCGCATTTTGACCGAACAGTTGGGCTTACGAAAGGCCTTTGTTCCGCACAATTTGACTGACGACCAAAAATTGCTCAGAATCCGACATTCGAAGGACGGTTATTTGACCAAAAATCACATTTTAACCATTAACCACTCCCCGTATTCACCTGACATGGCACTGTGCGACTTCTTCCTTTTCGGAAAAATGCATTTGCCCATGAAAGGAAAGCGTTATGCAGACGTAGAGGCCATTCAAAAGACTTGCACCGGCATACTGGCGGCCATATCGGCCAACGAGCTAAAACACTCGTTCGACATGCTTTTGGACCGTGCAAAGAGCTGTATTGAAACAGAAGGAGACTATTTTGAATAAAATAAATTGATTTTGCGAAAAAAACATTTGTTCTGTTTTTTTTTTAAGTCCTGTTTGCTTTGGAACACACCTTGTAGTTTTTGACAATCACTAGGTTTTCGTATCACAGGTTGACAACCACTGTTATGCGTTGGCATTTCCGATTCATGCGCTCTCGCTCTTTCAATACGCGCTGAGCTTGAAGTGGTGAGTTTATTACGTAAAAAGTTCGTTAACTGTGCAATGAAATGCTGGAAGTTTCAACAGCACAGAGCGAATAAACATTTAAATTTTGAAAGCAGCTTCAAACAAATACAAATGAAGCTGGCAGCTTTTACTCACAAAAACAAGTGGAAAAAATATTGGAACTATGGATTAATATTAATATATATTTTATAATGAGAATATGAATACAGTGACCAAATAATCAAAATAAAAATAGCTTACAACCTGACAACCGTAATCTGTTTAAAGACAAAGTAAAGATTGAAGGTTTCATTGTTATAACCATTGCTATAATAAAGGTAAATTCTGTAAATTAAATATTCGAGTTTAACGCATTCCACTGACTTTAAAAATCGAGCTGAAAATCTAATATTTGTAGTAGAATCACAGCTTGCGCGACAAGTTAAGTTCGATATCTTACACAGCTGTTCCGCGCTCACGCAACCCTTTTTCGTTCGGGCAAAGAAAGAAAATTTTCACATAATGGTGAATTATATTTCTTCTAAAATACTTTCTCTTCCACAGCAACGGTTGCATCAACAATCGTGATGATTGCATTGATCAGCGACACAACGCTCCTGACAGCTTTCCTACCATTTCCAGAAAAATTGAGTTTACGTTACCCGAATGAACCTAAATTTGAAACCATGAAGTACAAGGTCTGTCGCAAAAGAAACAGGACTGTTAAAAAAAACAACAAAAAATTAATATTTTTCAAAAGTTATATTTTTTTATTCAAAGTAGTTTCCTTGTGCTTCGATACAGCGTTTAGCCCGATCAATTAGCATTTCAAATGAGTGTTTAAGGTCATTTTTCGGAATGCTCTTGAGAATATCGGTCGTCGCCTTTTGGATAGCTGAAATGTCCTGAAACCAGTGTCCTTTCATGGGCAAATGAAGTTTTCCAAATAGGTAAAAATCACAGGGTGCCAGATCAGGTGAGTAGGGTGAGTGATTAATGGTTAGTATGGAGTTTTTTGTCAAAAAAATCAGTGACAAGCGTCGACCGATGACACGGCGCATTATCGTGCAACAGGCGCCAGGACCCTGTCTCACGGTACGGCTTTCCGTAGACCCAATTTATCTATCAAAATGCGATGAATGGAGTCTTTGGTGATATCTAACTCCATTTCCATGTAACGCAAAGAAGATTTCGGCTCATTCTTAAAAAATTCCTGCACTTTTTCAATATTGTTTTGGGTAATCACTGATTTTGGCCGGCCCGACTTCTGATCGTCACAGAGGTCCTCACGACCTTCTTGGAATCGCTTAAACCACTCATGCACATTACTACGGGATAGGCACTGTTCACCATAAACTTGTTTCATCATTTGAAATGTTTCAGTAAACGTTTTCCCAAGTTTAAAACAAAATTTGATATTTGCTCTTTGTTCAAAATGCATTTTACGACCGATGACCAAAAGCTGCTGTCACTTTTTGATCGATGACATCGATTGTAGTTATCCAATTGTCTTAAAATTTTTACGAAATGTCAACAAGAGATCAAACTTTTTATTTCATATACCCACCAATAGGTGGCGCCACCAGAAACAGTTATATTTAAAAAGTTCTGTTTCTTTTGCGACAGATTTTGTATAGCTACTTTAGCTTGATTTCGATCGATCACTTTGAATGCCAGTAAATGTTTTAGTGGTCCAATCTGAAAAATTTGCCCCAAAATTGTATCGTTGTCCTTGTTCAAACATTTATGTCAAAAAGATCTTTTACGCTGCATTGAACCATAAAAAGTTCATCTATATTCACTAGGGTATGGCTTCTGTGAAGAGAAGTTTACATATTTTCTTATTCAAATATATGATTTGCATGTTACATGCATGTTTTTTTTAATTTTGTTAACTGTAAGCTATTTAAAATATGTTTGATAGACATAAGAAATAATACTTATTTTTATCAAAAGACGTCGTTTTTTAAGTTTTGATGCTTTTTGAAATTTAAAAGTTGACAACCATGGCCATCATTTCCAATTTACTTGCTCTCTCTCTCTCTCTCTCTCTCTCTCTCTCTTAATAAACGCTGAGCATGAAGTGGTGAATTTATTTTGTTTACTTAAGTTCGTTAACTGTTGAACTGGAATGCTGGAAATATGTTACCAACAACACACTGCGAGATAATATTTAAATTTTGAAAACTGCCTTAACCAAATATAAACGAGCAGCTTTTACTCACTACAATATGTGCTATAAAATATAATACGAGTGGTATAATGCGAATGCACTCACGAAACAAAGATGTACTGTTATTCAGCACGTTAAAAAGCAACAACAATGTATATATAGGTATACATATGTATGTATGTGCATGTGTCTTACAGACTTACTGAGCTTTAATCTGTTTAAAAACAAAGTGGAGAATTGCGACGAAAACAAATAAAAGTAGTAAGGAAACGCTAACTTCGAGTGCAATATTTATACTCTTGAAACTGGCTGGAATCAAAGCAGGGAAATACTTTAATGTGCAAAACAAGAGGAACAAGAGGACATGCTAATAAAATGTACACAAAAATACACCGTTTAGAGTAAAACATGTTTATCCTGTTATATTGGCTGCAGTCCGATTTCGCCCATTTTCGCAACGTTACATAGGAATATCAAAACAATCGGTCCCGCGATACGTGATTTCACCTAAAAGGGTTAAGTTTTTACCGCAGCTCCTTTTGACTCCTGTCATGCCATCTCGAGTGTAAAATTTTATGTCTCTGGCGTATTTATTATTGATTTATCGCAGTGTTTAACAGTACCGTTATATGGGGAGACTATCGATAGGACTTCTTATAAGATTTAGAGATTTTCGCTATTTTGGCTTGAACAGTTTGAGATATAAGTATGTACATTAAACCTATTAGAGAGCGGGTCAGGTGCCCTTTGCTCAGGGCGGACTATATAATTTTGTAGTTTATTTTACAGCCTAAAATCCATGCGGTGTTTGCTCATTTTACTAAAATGCAATTCAATAAATCTATTTTCCGGGAGTTCTCAAGTATCTACGGAGTAGCAAGTTATTTAGAGGCGTAAATCGTCTAGATAGTCTTACTAGGGTTGCGGCAGTCCCCAAAAACAGCTAAGCAGTGCAAACGTGTCTCCCTTTGGTCGCCATTAGTGCCTAGACGGGTATCTTGGATAACTCCGCCTGGCATTGTTGTCAAGGAACATGTGTGCCAAGTTTCACGCATTTTTATACCCTGAACAGGGTATATTAAGTTTGTCACGAAGTTTGTAACACCCAGAAGGAAGCGTCGGAGACCCCATAAAGTATATATATAAATGATCAGTATGTTGAGCTGAGTCGATTTAGCCATGTCCGTCTGTCTGTCTGTCCGTCTGTCCGTCCGTCTGTCTGTATATATACGAACTAGTCCCTCAGTTTTTAAGATATCCTTTTGAAACTTTCACATTTGACAATGTATCTTCACCAAATTTGGTATAAATTATTCTCTAAGGCAACAATGTAATCTCCGAAGAAATTGGTCAGATCGGTTAACTATAACATATAGCTACCATACAAACTGAACGATCGGAATCAAGTTCTTGTATGGAAAACTTTCACATTTGACAATGTATCTTCACCAAATTTGGTATGAGTTATTGTTTGTAAAAATAATGTAATATCGGAAGAAATTGTTCAGATCGGCTTACTATAGCATATAGCTGCCATACAAACGGAATGATCGGAATCAAATGCTGGTATGGAAAACTTTTGCATTTGACAAGATATATTTACGAAATTTGGTATAAATTATTTTCTAAGGCACCAATGTAATCTGTGAAGGGTATATTAGCTTCGGTGCAGCCGAAGTTAACGTTTTTTCTTGTTTAAACTAAGATAAAAAAAATGAAAAACATTTTTACTATCCATTTTTTTATATGTTTTGTATTGACATTTTAATAATATAAAAAAAAAATTGCAAGAAAAAAAAAACCAAAATTCTTCGAGATACGGGCCGGTGGAGTGGGGGCTTCAAAAAAAACGGTGCGTCCTGGTTGACGTGATTTCAACCCTTGTAGAGATCTAAAACACAAAAAAGAGAGATCTAACACAAAAAACAAGAAGATTCTTCATTAGTAAGGATGTCGTTATCGGGTTGACTATTTTCAAAAAAAAAAAATAATAACAAAATGGCGTCGACTTGAAAAAAAAAATTTTTTTTACCCGATTTTTTCGACCTTTTCGAATTTTTTAAAAATACTTCAAATCAAAATTTTTGGAAATCCAAGGCAGACACGATAGAGCATTGTATAAAGAAGATATATACCAAATTTCAAAGGAATCGGTTCAGTAGAACTTGAGATATTATGTCAATCACCTCAAAAAAAGTAGCTTCGAGAAAAACGCGTTTAAAGTTTAGGAGACAATTCTAGTAAACATGGACGCCACGTCACAAAATCGGCTGTATCTCCGAAAATAAGTGGAATATTGAAAAATCCTGCCAAGGTCATATTTTCGAAAATCTAAACTTTCAAAATATGCAAAAAAAAACGATTTTTTTAAAATCCTAGACCTCAAGTTACAGCTTGTACGGGCGGACGGACAGACAGACAGTCACTCGGATTTAAAATCGTCTCGTCATCCTGATCATTTATATTTGTATATACTCGTATAACCCTATATCTATCTCGCTTAGTTTTAGGTGATACATACAACCGTTAGGTGAACAAAGCCATTATACTCTGTAGCAACATGTTGCAAGAGTATAAAAATTAAGGGTATTATTGTTATCACAATTGTCATAAAATACCGAGATAAAAGTAAACACATATAATATAATTTAAATTTAAGATTGAATGCATTTCACACACTTTCAATTTCGCGCTGAAAAAGGTAAGCTTTTTAGTAGCAGTTCAGCGCCCTCGATAATCACACTGCGATGTTCAATAGCTACTTGACGTGCACGAAATTCAGGTTTTTCATTTGGGGTAAACAAAATAGAATTATACATATAACGTAAAATTGTATTTTATTTCTAAGGCTTTTCCTCTTCCACAGCAACAGTTGCCCTGACGCTCGTTGTGATTGCAGTGATCAGCGGCACAACGCTCGCGAACGTAATCAGCGACGCTAGCAAGCCTTTGACAGCAGCTAATGACACTGCGGCGCACGCCAGCTGCGCGGCCTCGTCTGTTGGCAGCGCTGAGGCTCTTGTCAGCAATCTTTTCGCCGCAATAAATACAGCAAAGTGTGAGTTGACAAATGCTAGCCAATGGCCTGCTGATTTTGCTGACGAAGCGCTGAGAGAAGGTCTGGGGAAGTATGATTTCGTCATTGTGGGCGCCGGTACGGCTGGTTCGGTGGTTGCCAGTCGTTTAACCGAAAACCCGCGTATCAAAGTGCTGCTGCTGGAGGCGGGCGAAGATCCGCCTATAGAATCTGAGGTGAGTTTTTAGTTTCTCTATGAGGTGCCGAAAGCTACTGTTGCATTTCTTTTGGGACTTTTCAGTATTGAAAGCCAATTGGGAAGCCATGATTCATAAGTGCAGTGCTCAACCAAAAGAATGAATAATGATTAGTAGGTAGGTTGCTATATATATTTCTGGCCTAATAAATGTAAATAGGCATATTTATCAACGAAAATGTTTTTTTTTTTTTTTTTTTTTCGATTGCGGTTTTGTTTCGGGCTCATACGCATAGATCCATGATTCGTCACCTGTGACGATCTTATAAACGTCTTTTGAAGCACCGCGATCGTATTTTTTCAGCATTTCTTTACACCAATCCACACGAGCCTTTTGTTGAGCGATTGTCAAATTGTGCGGATCCAACGAGAACAAACCATTTTTACGGCCAGGTGTTCATGCAATATCGAATGTATGCTGGTGGGAGAAATGCATAGGCATGCCTCTATCTGAAGGTATGCTACATGACGGTCTTGCATTATCAGTTCACGTACGGCATCGATGTTTTCTGGCACAACGGCTGTTTTTGGACGACCTTCACGGAATTCGTCTTTGAGCGAGCGTCGGCCACGATTGAATTCGTTGTACCAATTTTTCACAGTGCTGTAGGATGGTGCTTCATAGACATACAAAGATTTTAGTTCATCGATGCACTCTTGTCGTGATAATCCACATCGAAAGTTGTGAAAAATGATCGCACGAAAATGTTCACGAGTTAATTCCATTTTTTGGCCGAGATGAATTTTTTAATTCCCTGTAAATAAAACAATTCACGATTAAATGACAAAACGTAAAAAATGTCAAACTTTCCAATGGAAATGTCAGATTGCACCTGGCAACACTTAGTGTTGCCCTAGGCCAGAATATATATAGCAGCCCTCGTACATATGTATATACGAATTTTTATATCGGTAACGGATAGTTGTATGCAGAACGACTACATTAAGCACTGCACTTCAATAAATTTCAATTTTGCAAAATTGAGAGATAATCAGTCTACTCTACCTGGATACAAACAGGCAACTGAAGATATAAGTGTTCTTACTAAACGTTATTCCGACAGCATTTAGCATTCTCGATTTTTGAGATAATTCACTACAACTTGAGGAATACTTAAAAACGCTTAATTACCCTTTGTCTTTCAAATTAAGTGGACCCAAATTTAAGCACTGGAATCCAGAGGTATAGCTCGGAGCGTAAGATAGAAAAGCTCATTCAGTAGAGGCCGTACGGACCAAATCTTTTATCCTCTGTGGATCATATATAAATGCTACTCCTTAATCAAAAGCCATAAATACTTATAATAGTTTATCAGATTGCTGTCAATTCTCCATTTAGTCTTCTTCTTAATTGGCGTAGACACCGCTTACGCGATTATAGCCGAGTTAACAACAGCGCGCCAGTCGTTTCTTCTTTTCGCTACGTGGCGCCAATTGGATATTCCAAGCGTAGCCAGGTCCTTCTCCACCTGGTCCTTCCAACGGAGTGGAGGTCTTCCTCTTCCTCTGCTACCCCCGGCGGGTACAGCGTCGAATATTAGTATAAGCATTAAAAATGCTAAAATTCTCTGCTAAGGAAAAATAAAGATTTCCGGCAAAACAACCCGGTTAACTGTTGTTCACAATATTATATACAATTCTATGAATATTATTTAGACCATAGAACGCCCCAATTGAACGGATTATCCAAGTACCCCCTTGTTCGTTTGCGATACAAACCTTCTTGCTGTCTAACATTTCCTTTAATCTTTTCAGATCTTCACACTGAGTTCTACGCTACATCACAGCCCCTATACCTGGACTGACTTTGGTGAACCGAATCCGAACTGTTGTCAAGGCATGCAGCAGCGTCGCTGTTATTGGCCGCGTGGTAAAATGATAGGTGGCTCAAGCTCTATGAGTGGAAGTATTTTTTTGCTTGGTAATAAAGAGGATTTCGATCGATGGCGTCTATTGGGTTGCGATAAGTGGTCGTGGGAGGAAATGAAATTTTTGTATGAAAAAGCGCTGAAAGCCTCGCAGCACGAAGTCGTCGATAAACCGGTTGGTACCGTAGTACTGAACCAGTTCGACCAGCTGGAGGAGCACAAAGAACTAGCGCAACTTGTGCTCAATGCTAGCAGCGAGCTAAAGTTGCGCTATATATCCGATTTATCAGATGGCACTATCGTTGGTTATACAGACGCAATACCCGCGAATATAGAAAAGGGAAGGCGCATGAGCGTTGCGAAAACTTATTTGGGGCAAGTATCACGTAGCCGACCTAATCTACATGTCATTAAAAGGGCAATGGTTACGAAAATACTCTTTTCTTCAGACCACAGTCGCGCTGTGGGCGTTGAATTCATCTTACGAAATCGCCATCGCTTAAAAGTTGCCGCTGTGAGCGAGGTGCTTCTTGCGGCAGGCGCCATAAATTCGCCAAAATTACTGTTACAATCGGGCATTGGGCCAAGTGAGCATTTGAAGGCGCTGGGCATAAAACAAATCGCAAATTTGCCTGTAGGCAATAATCTACATGATCACGGCATGCTGCCTTTGATACTCAGGTTTGGGCGCGAAATTAACCTGCCACGCAGTATGGGCGAACCACAAAGCGTTGCAGATTATTTTTTGCGCCAAACGGGTCCACTTGCAGCCAGTATCAGCATTATGGGTTTCATTAACACCAATGCGAGCAGCAGCAGTCAGTATCCCGATCTGCATTTGGTGTCGCACACGATTGTACCGGCGGGTACTGCCGACAGCTTCAAATTTCTGCAGCTTCGCGATGAAATAGTCGCTGGAATTTCACGCGCGGCCGGCAATAAAAGCCTCTTACAAATCTATGGATCGTTACTACGTCCGCTTTCGAGAGGCAAAGTGCGTCTCCGCTCGGCCGATCCGCAAGCGCCGCCGCTCATATACAACAACTATGCCAGCGAGCCCGCTGATCAGCGCACATTGCTAAGAAATGTGCGCTTCGTGCAGCGCATGTGCACCACTGCGGCGTTTAGAAACTATGGTTTAGAGCTGTTGCATGTGCCCATTGAGGAATGCGATCGGCTGCCGTACGATTCAGATGACTATTGGTTGTGTTACATAAAATACTTGTATATCGGTGCTTGGCATCCGGTGGGCACGTGCCGCATGGGCGCAGACACCGATTCGCACGCTGTAGTAGATCAGCGTCTACGTGTGCGCGGCGTGAACGGCTTGCGTCTGGTTGATGCGAGCATAATGCCAGAAATAACAAGCGGCAATACGAATGGGCCAACAACGCTAATTGCCGAAAAAGCAGCTGTGATGATTGAGGATGACTGGCAGGAGGAACTAACGTGATTGTTCTCCTTACTGGTGTATATACTTGCTTTCGAAACGTAAGCCATGTCTTAGTACTAATTTATTCAATTACATATACATATTTATTTTTGAAAAATATATATATAAATAACTGTATGCACTATCGTTAAATTGGCAAAATTCTTTTGTTTTTATTCTACATAATTGCTCTCAAATGCGATACAGTGATTATAGTGACCCTCCAACTTTTCGATACCATTTTTGTAGTACGATTTGTCGTTTGCTTCAAAACGATCAGCTCTTCATTCGACGAAAATTTCTTTCCAACGAGCATTCTTTTGAGATCTGAGTACGGGAAATAGTCGCTGGGACCAGATCTGGAGAATACGGTAGATGCGAAACCAATTCGAGTTCCCAATACATGTATTTTTACCAACGTTTTCACTGACTCGTGTCGCGGTGCATTGCGTCCATCAAGCGGTCCAGTGACGCTATATATTATAGTCCCTGCTAACGGTCCTTTCTTTTTCAAGGTAGTCAATAAAAATTATTCTAGGCGCAACCCAAAATACAAACGCCATAACTTTGCCAGCCGACTGTTGCGTTATTCCAAGCTTGGTACCGGGCTTAACGTGGGCAGTACACTCGGATAGCTGTCGATTGGACTTCGGAGTGAAATGATGGAGCTATGTTTCACCCATTGTCACATATCGACGCAAAAACTCGTGTTTATTACGCTTCAACATTTCAAACACGGCATCGAGTCATTAACTGGTCGTTGTTTTTCGTCAAATCTGAGCTCACGCGGCACCCGCTTTGCGCAGAGCTTTCTCATGCCCAAATATTTGTGAATGATATGATGTACGTGGTCAGTTGATATCATTAGAGTGCCTGCTATGTCGAACAACTTCAATTGAAGTTCATCCGAAATTATTTTGTGGACTTTTTTGATGTTTTCGTCGGTAACAACCTCTTTAGAGCGCCCACTGCCTTCGAGCGTCCTCGGTGCTCATTTCGGTTCGTTCAAAGTTAGCAAACTACTTTTCAACGGTTGATTTCCCTGGCTCAGAGTCAAAATAATGTTAATCGAACCAAACCTTGGCTTCAACAGTATTTTTCTCACAAAACACAACGCTCTATTAACACGCGAAATTCATTTTTATCCATTTTTTCACAATAAAGAAAGTTTTTGCACTTAAATAGATATAATTCACAAACTAAAGATCCGACAGCTGTCAAATTTATACGTGCGCCTTTTGAAGTTTAAGGTTAACTAAAAATCATGTGCATTTAATTCTAGTAGCGCCATCTATGTGTCAGGCCGGGCACTTTTCAGTTGAGTTCAGTTTCTCAAACCGTTAACAGTGTGAGCCAATTTTTCAAGTAAACAATGTACATCTAAACGTTGAGTGATTTTTCGTCGAAAAAAGGCATGTTTTTGAGCTTTTTTGTTGAAGATACAGTTTAAATCTCTTTTTCAGTATGACAATCGCATTATTTGCATACTTGTTACGTTGATTTAAAACACATCCAAAGAAAGTCCGAGACGTACCTTACTGACGAGGAAATAATGAATAATAATCGGAATATAGTACCGAGTGGTGTGAGTCATAATGACATAAATGTTGATTATTGCATAGATTAGCTCACCTAGAATAGAAGAAAAAAGAAAAGGAAAATGTTAGTTTCATATTAAGTTTGTATTTATTTTAAGAACGAATAAAGGAATTATAAAATAAAATCCAATTTATGCGATAATTGCTTGTTGAAAGACTTATAACTAATGCATTAACATTATAAATTATTCACAATTTATTTGAACACCTGTTTAGGTAGTCTGCTTGGTATATCTAATTGTTCAAATATAATATAACAGGCGTTTCGAACAGTCACTTGATGAAGTCAATTAGCAATTTGGCCAAAGCGAATCATTTGTTAATTTATTAAATTAAGTGGCTATCTGAAAAGCTGGAGGAAAAGTTGTATATAGTAGTTGTAGTACTTATCCGTTTTTATCTTTCCATAATTAGTCGAATAGTCGTAACTGAGGCTAAACTAAAGCTTATCTTATTATTTGTTATGACACCGTTCCCACCACAGTTGGTTTAAGTAAACGAAATGAACACGGATTTATAGTCGGCTAAAATTGTTCTACCTCTACAAGTAAACACTTTGCTATAGACTAAACTCCAGGGTCCAAGTGATCAAACTTTCTAGTTTTTCACTGCTGTCATAATCAGGGGTGTTGTGGAATCTGATAGTTGTCGGAATCAGAATTGAAACCGATCAAAAAATGTAGTAGGTGTCATGAATTCAGATATTATTGGTTTGATATTCGAAACAGAATTTGTATCGGTTTTGGGTGTCACGGAAACCAATTTTATCGGTTTTGCTATCAGAAACAAAGCAAGAAGATAGTCGCTCACAGATTTGAAATGTAAGCTAAGAAATCAAGTCATTTTATTATTTCGAATTAATTTACCTTTATTTCTATAGAGAAAACATACAAGGTTTGTCGCAAAAGAAACAGGACTGTTAAAAAAAACAACAAAAAATTAATATTTTTCAAAACTTATATTTTTTTATTCAAAGTAGTTTCGTTGTGCTTCGATACAGCGTTTAGCCCGGTCAATTCGCATTTCAAATGAGTGTTTAAGGTCATTTTTCGGAATGCTCTTGAGAATATCGGTCGTCGCCTTTTGGATAGCTGAAATGTCCTGAAACCAGTGTCCTTTCATGGGAAAATGAAGTTTTCCAAATAGGTAAAACTCACAGGGTGCCAGATCAGGTGAGTAGGGATGAGTGATTAATGGTTAATATGGAGTTTTTTGTCAAAAAATTAGTGACAAGCGTCAACCAATGACACGGCGCATTATCGTGCCACAGACACCAAGACCCTGCCTCACGGTATTGTGTTCGAGCACGACGAATGCGTGACAAAAGACGCTTCATAACACCAAGGTAAAACACAGCATTAATCGTTTGGCCAGGTGGGACGAACTCTCGGTGTACAATACCCTCGGAATCGTAAAAACAAATCAGCATTGTCTTTATTTTTGACTTCTGAAGACGACCGACTTCTGATCGTCACAGCGGTCCTCACGACCTTCTTAGAATCGCTTAAACCACTCATGCACATTACTACGGGATAGGCACTGATCACCATAAACTTTTTTCATCATTTGAAATGTTTCAGTAAACGTTTTCCCAAGTTTAAAACAAAATTTAATATTTGCTCTTTGTTCAAAATGCATTTTACGACCGATGACCAAAAGCTGCTGTCACTTTTTGATCGATAACATCGATTGTAGTTATCCAATTGTCTTAAAGTTTTTACGAAATGTCAACAAGAGATCAAGCCTTTAATTTCATATACCCTCCAATAGGTGGCGCCACCAGAAACAGTTATATTTAAAATGTTCTGTTTCTTTTGCGACAGACCTTTTAAGTATAAAACACGAAATGTCTTAATTATTGAGTTTTTGGAAAAAAAATACGGATATTTAAAGATATTAGATTTAAAAAACGTAATAAATGTAATTTAACACCCAAATGCGTCTTTATTCATTCCATAAATGTTATCTCTTAAAATCTTTCTTTAATTCCGAACTCATTAAAAACTTTAATAGGATTGCTTCCAAATGTATTCATTTGCAAGTTTTGTCACATTAGTACACAGCTGATCCGAATATTGGTTTTGCATATGTTCGAAAAGACGAAAATCCAATCAGATTCTGTGACACCAATGAAAATCAGAATTGGTTTGCAATTCTGACAGCTAAACAATTCTGTCTTGGATTCCACAGCACCCCTGAATAAAGACTATATTTCTGTTAAAGAAAGTCATGAGTTCATATTCAAGCCATCGTCGAAAGACCTCTGGATTAGTGGTATTTTATTAAGTAAGTATATCTTGCTTGTTATATGAATATACATATGTACATACTTATATTGTATATCATACACATGTATGTACCAAGAGCAATAAGCATTATGAAAGGAGAACATTGAACCCAAAACTTAAATGAGTATTTAAAACTTTAACTCAGCCTTTTGATTTTAGGCCTCATAGTTTCTATAAAGCTCAAACTTTTGAGCAGTTTTGGTCGATTATACTTATGTTTCGTTTTTATTATTTTGTCTCTTTATTGGAAGAATTCTGCTAGCGCAGCAAATTGTGATTTTTGGGTCAACAAAGCACCGTCTGCCGAAGAAGCATAACACCAAGCTTAATGGCCTAGTCTATTTGCAATCACAGTGAAATTTTGAGAACGGTTCGAAACAGTTGAGTGCGCGTGAAATTTAACAACCAACAAAAAGAAGTCTTCCCGCTGCTGTCAGTTTTGTGAAATGTTGGGTGGAGCTGGTCTTGTAACGCTGTGGCGCTTCGTGCTCACGGCTCTACCAAGCGCGACAATAATTATCATGCTCATCGATGGCATAAATATTTACCGACCGGACATAGTTGACGAGGATAACCGACTGCGCGCAACGAATATTTTGAATTTACGTGACTCGTATGACTTTGTTATTATCGGTGGCGGTTCGGCAGGTTGTGTGCTCGCATCGCGTTTGTCGGAGGTGCGTAACTGGAGTGTGTTACTGCTGGAAGCCGGCGGTGATGAACCCATGATATCGGAATTGCCAATGTTGTATCCAGTATTCCAGCGCACTCCATTTGATTGGGGTTATCGCACAGAGCCATCCGATCGCTACTGCCTCGCCATGCAAGGACAGAGTTGCTTCTGGCCGCGCGGCAAATTATTAGGCGGCTGCAGCTCAATAAATGCAATGATGCATATACGCGGTAATAGACGTGACTACGATCACTGGGCGGAATTGGGTAATGTTGGTTGGAATTATGACAGCATTTTGCATTATTTTAGAAAAATGGAGGATATGCGCGTGCCAGGCTTCGAGAACGATCGTTTCTATCACGGTTTCGGTGGACCGGTTACAATTGAAAATTATAGGTTTCCATCTCCGTTAGTGGACATCTTCATGGAAGCAGCCACGGAGCTGAACTTGGTGTGTTGTTGCTATAAATATTTATCATAACTGTTTGACTAATTTTCTATTTTTCAGCTCAATCCATTTAACGACTTCAATGGGCGCAGTCAAACCGGCTTCGCTGTGCCGCATGGCACCATCCGCGATGGACTACGTTGTAGTGCGAATAAAGCATATATAAGGGCAGCTTGGAAACGTCCGAACCTCGATATAGTGCTGCGCGCTTTTGTCAATCGCATAGTCGTCGATAAGGAGTCGAAAGTGGCGCGTGGTGTACACTTTGAGCATTTAGGCTTCATGCATAAGGTTAGCGCACGTCGGGAAGTTATACTCTCAGCTGGCGCCATAGCCAGCCCACAATTGCTGATGACTTCGGGTATCGGGCCGGAGCGACAACTAATTCAACATGGCATACCAGTTATACAGCATTTGCCTGGCGTTGGTATCAATTTACAAGATCATATATCTACTGCAGGAACACAGTATCTCGTTGACAACAGCGTTACGGGGCATCGCCTTTCGTTTATAGTGCCGGAAATGTTGAATGCACGGTCGGTGGACTCCTTTCTACATCATGCCGATGGATTTTTCTATGCCATGCCCATCAGCGAAGTTATGGGTTTCACGAGCACCAAATATCAGGACCCCAAACTGGATTGGCCTGACATACAAATCTTTATGGGCAGTTACGGTTATGGCGCTGACGGTGGCCTGATTGGCAGACGTGGTAGTGGAATATCTTTTGCTAATTACGAAAATATTTTTGAACACATGATTTACAAGGATGCCTTCACATTGACAATCTTATTAATGCGGCCCAAGAGTCGCGGCCGTCTCGAGTTAAGATCAAGTGATCCGCGTGTGCATCCACGTATCTATGCTAATTATTTCGACCATCCGTTGGATATGGCAGTACTGGTAAGTTCAGAATCATACACTAACAATACATATGATTGAGTGCGACCTTTTAAATATTTCACCACAGGTGGAAGGCGTAAAATTTGCGCACAGCTTAACACAAACCGCCATCATGCGGCGACTCAATGCCACGCTGAACATTTTCGAATGGCGCAATTGCCCCGAAGTGGAGTACCTGAGTGACGCTTTTTGGGAATGCATTGCCCGTTTCTACTCACAGACAATTTACCATCCGGTGGGCACTTGTAAAATGGGCGTGTACGACGATCCTTTTGCGGTAGTGGATCCACGTTTGCGCGTTTATGGCGTGCGTGGTTTGCGTGTGATCGATGCTAGTATTATGCCGACCATACCGACGGGCAATACGAATACGCCGACGATAATGATCGCCGAAAAGGCCGCGGATATGATTAAAGAGGACTGGCTCCGTTATGGAGGTGGGCAGTAAATGAAACGAATATTCAAATTTTTTAGTTTTTATATTTTTAAATAATTTAATTTATTCGAATTTCATTATAAATTTGTTGTAAGATTTGGAGTTAAAACAAAATATAATACGAGATTGCGTTTTTATATTTTAAATATTTTACGTATAAAAAAAAAACACGATTACGTTGAATAATTAGCTTTTTAGATGACTTTATTGAACGTGTAAATTGTTTTTGTTTTTTTATCGTAAAATTGCTTACTAGCCGTTTTTGTTCCTTTCTCGAGCGCTGACCCACTTTAATTCAAGCAAATATGTCGATTTTGCTATTTAGTTACACTGGACGACTACTGTCTTGATGTAATTAAACATAATGGGTTGTCAAAAAAGTCTTGCGGTATTTTTATTGATTTTTTTTTTTTATTGAAATTGAAATGAATTTTTGATGACTCATGCCCAGTTCTTGACCGATGCTACGGCTGCTACTACGCCGGTCTCTCTTTCGACCAATTCAGCGATTTTATCGCAATTTTCGAGGACAGGCCTTCCGGAGCGTGGCACATCTTCGACCACCTCTACACCAGAACAAAAACGTTGAAACCATCGTTGTGCGGTGGAAATGGAAACTGTATCGGGTGCATAAACTGCACAAATTTTATTGGCGGCTTGAGATGCATTTTTGCCTTTATCATAGTAGTACTGTAAAATATGCCGTATTTTCTCTTTGTTTTGCTCCATGTTTGCGACGCTATAACTCACGAACGACTTAAAAGAAACGACAATCAATCAAACACGTGTTAGCGCGTGAAATGAGCTTTCCAAAAAGGTATAGCATGACCCGATACGACGAATAAAACTAGAACTACGCGCTTTCAGCGCCAACTAGCGAAAATACCGCAAGACTTTTTTGACAACCTATTATGTATTTATTTTTGAAATATACCTATGTATATAGGAAAAATTAAACACTCGTTGTACAATGAGAAGTCTTTTGGAAGCCATTAATCTATTCCTGTAGAAATTCTATTAAATTGCAGAACAGTTAAGTTAGAGAAATAAAGAGAGAGAGAGAGAAAACATGCATGTACTTATATACAGCGAGTCACAGTGAAAGTGAGAAACCTCTAAAAAAAAATATATCCTCGAATTGTTAACTTCACACCTTTGTGGCACTTTTTATTTTTTGGTTTGTAAGGCAGGCCTATTTGTTCTATCTAATACCATGTTCAGACCAAAAATTTAAATGATTAGATTACTTAGTTTTCTTACTGCCTTTGAAAAGATTAAAAACAACTGTTTTTGCCTTCATTTATCAAAAGCAAACATTGTCATATAGTATTTTGTAATAAAAGCCGTATTCTTTTAAATATATTCCATATAATGGAAATAATGGACGCATTTTTTCATTTGGGAAGTCGATTTTCAGCAGAAATTAGATTCATTGCTCTAATAAAAATTTGTTTGTTTACATTTTTTTCCTTTTTGTAGTGTCTAAATCAGCCGTGATAATGTAATAGATTTCCAATACTGCCAAGTAGATGGCGCAAAATCAGAGTCGCACAGAGAGATTTAGCGTGGATCAGTTTCAAATCACTCCGATGAAGTGATTTTGAACTGTCATTTTTGTATGGCGCAATCTTGATAAATTTATAAGATTAGTGCGATAGACTGCTCAACAGCCGAAATCGTGTGATTAACTGTCGGTCTGAACATGGTATAACTGTGAATTGTTGCTGTTGTAGTCTTCAAAAAAGACAACAAGTACGTAAATGTGCGTCACAAAGTCAGCTACGTAACTTTGTGTTTGTTGAAATAGCGGTAATTTTATTTTTAAAGTATATGCCTTTTTGCAAAAATCTTGTTTATGCATTAATTGTTTTTTGGAAAAAATTGGTGAAGATGGGTTGACAAACAAGTGTGGAAATTAGACAGCGAATGATTGAACTGTACCAAGACGGTAAATCTCAAAGGGATATAGATGAATATGTTAATAAAAGTCGGGAAACCGTGCAGCACATAATTCACCATTTTGTTAGAGAAGAAAGAATTGCAACAGACAGAAAACGAGCAAAAGAAAAGCGTTTATAAGTATTTATCGTGCGAGAAACAAAACAAATCCAGATTTTAGTGCTACAAAACTGTCCTATATAGTCTTCAGGAAGCACTGTTTTAATGGGCAGATATCTCGAAACAAACCAAATATCCATCAGAAAAACTGTATGGCAGGTGGTGATACTGGAGATCTACATCATATTCCAGCCACAATGAACAAATTCGTTTATATAAACATTTCACGTCAAAACAACAACCCGAGTGTTGAAAAACTGGGGATCGAAGAAGATTTTTATTTGTTTTATTTATGTTATTTTTAATAAGTATATGTAGCTCCCTTTTACTGTGAGCATTTTTAGCTTTAATAAATTTGTTTATACTCAAAATAGGCGCTGTTTAGATGCACATTGAATTACTACAAATGAAAATTCAGATGATAAAAGAATAAAAAAAGTTTTTTTTAATAGCAGTTGGGTTTTAGTGTTAAATGTTAAGTTTCCGATACCAATATTATGTGGCTCTATTTCACTGTGACTCACTGTAAGTCGTCAAACAGCAGGTAGCAGATTATAACGCTTAAAATGCTAATACTATACATACTTATGTAAACAGGGTTGTGCCGAATTTGCGAGCAAGTATTTGGTAATCTCCCATATAAACACATTTCTAATATTATTTATGAAGAAGTTTCCTCAGTTTCCTCAGTTTCAAAACCGAATGTTTGACCCACAAAATCATTTCAACTTTAGTTGCTCAGACAGAAGTTTTTATGTAATTTTTGTGAAACCCAATAGACTAGTGCAAAAGCCTTTGAAAAAGATAAAAATTAAAGAAACATATACTCGTAGTATGCTGAAACCCATCGGAAACGAAAGAAAGAAAAAATAACACGCCCGAGAAAAATTATTCATGTGCAATCTGAGGTCGGGAAAAGAAGAGGGAGGAGCGTGGTTCAATTTTTAAGGGTTAAGAATGGATTATTTCGATTTCCGACAAAACTACGAGTACTATGGAAAAAAGTTATATGGTAAATTTGTAGGTAATGATCTATAAATTTCGACTACAGATTTTTTTCACATAACCTAAATTTTTTTCTGACAACTTCGCATAAGTTTTCTCCTTATCTTGTATAAAAATATCAAAAACATTTTTGTTTTCACGAAATTTGGTGTAAACTTACTTTCTTATGTCCCAAACATACTCTTGTAACCTGTTGTACAGTGTATTATATAGAACTGTTCACCTAACTAAACGAGATAGATATACCCTTATATACTATATATGTATATAAATGATCAGGATGACGAGAAAAGTTGAAATCGGGGTGACTGTCTGTTTGTCGTGCAAGCTGGAACTTGAGTAAAACATGAGATATCTTAATGAAACATGGTACACAGGTTCCTCAGGACAAAAAAAAATTACAAGTTCGTAGATGGGCCCACCAATCGCCATTAACCGAAAACATATAAAGTGCCATAATTAAGCACTAAATTAAGATATAAAACTGTAATTTGGTACAGGGAATCGCAGTAGCAAGGGGCAGCTGTGGGTAAAAAATTTTGAAAAAGGCGGCGTGGCCCCGTTTTTTAATAAGTTTAATGTATAGTATATATCTCCAAAACCGCTTAAGCTACAACAACTAAATATGCTAAGCGCGAATATTATGAGAACTTCTACCGACAGTGTTAAAATGGATGAAATCGAAACGGTCGCTCCCCATATAACGGTACTGTTAAAAACTACTAAAAGCGCAGTAACTCAATAACTAATTTCGCCAGAAACATTAAATTTTACCACCGAGATGGTATGGGAGGGCTTTTTGAGAGCCGGTTTGAAAGTTGGATAATGGGCTTCTCCTATACCGACCGATATCGACTAAATTTAGTACGTAGCATTCTTCTCACATTCCTATATTATATTGTGAACTACAATCACGCCTACTTCCCCATATAACACAATTTAAAATTCCACTTGATTCTTTCACTTTCCAGTACACAAATAACGAAGTAATTAGTATAACGGGATAAACTTTTCCAGCAATAATTCTTTTAAAGTATGCCATCTTGTGAACAAAAACTGTCCAAGTCCCACCAAAACTGTTCAACCCCCTTCGTATCGAATATGTGGACCTCCGTATCTATAGTTGACTTTTGACTGAAAATATCGAGCATAGTGTGAGACATACAATTAAATTTCAGAGGGTATCCTGTTCTGACAATAGCAATTCTGTGTATCAAAAATGTCTTGAACCGGGTATATACTTCCCTGAGTCCGCATATATCTAATATAAAGATTTTCGAACCTCCAGGTGACTTTATGCTGGATATACCGACCAATATTTAAGTTATCTCAATGAAAATTACAGAACATGTTTTCCTCATAACAGTATATCCTAGTGCCTAAAATAGATACAATTGGGCGAAAACTTGAAATTTGTCGGCCAGCGTATGAGTTGTATAGAGTATCTTTATAGATATATATAAATTTTCTGGCCGTGTGTTTGTAATTGAACTGCTCCTAAACGGCTTGACCGATTTCGATGAAATTTTTTGTGTCTGTTCAAGGAGATTCGAGAATGGTTTAAATTCACAATTTGGTCCACTGGAAATTGTTTTTTTTTTTAAATTAATTTTTCATTTGTAATTAATTGCTAATTTTGGAATGTTTGACCGATAGATTGCGCTACCATCGCAGTATCCAATATTCAAACCTTAAATTGGCGTAAATGTGCAATAAACAAAGCGATGCCAAAGTAAAAGGCGACATCTGTAGACAAGTTTTCATAACGTGGACAGAGTTGTTCGTTCTTAAGTAATAAATTGGGTGATTCAATACATCTATGGGTAGCTATAACATTTTTTTCATATCTGCTAACTATTGGCATAAAAAAATAGCGGCATAACTGAAGTGTTGATAAAAAGGTCTATTAAAATTTGAGATATACAGAAATCTTTTCGAAGCATTGCAAGACTGATGCCATAACCTTGCCAGCCGATTTTTTTTGTCTTTCCACCGTTTCTTAATATGCAGTCCACCAGGCTGACAATCGATTGGATTCGAATGATTTCACTGATGCACAGCCCAATTCAATAGTATTTTTACCCCAAAAACCAATTCTTTCTTAACGCACGAAATGCTTTTTGATTCATTTTTTTTTTGCTTCACCAAAAATGCGATTATTCCTTAACTAATACTTATAAACTAACTAATAGAAATCATATAGATGATAATAGTAGTACTACCTATGTATCTGCCACAGTAAAACGTGGGCGGATCCTCTAGTGTGTATATAAAATTCTTAGATTCAGATCCTCTTGTTGTCGTTTTACACCTTAACGTATTATCTTGGCTTTGCTTGTTGTAAGTTGAAAGAGTATAAAATGTTCGGTTCCACTCGAACTTAACCCTTTCTGACTTGTTTTAATTAATAAATATTTATTTTTTCTCCTTCTATTGACCAAATATCGGCAAAGAAAAAAATCAGTTTTTTTTTTTTTTAAAGGTGAGTAAGTCTTATGGTTGTGAAAATCCCTTATTTTTTACGGTATTAAAAATTTATAAATGACTATGGTAAATGTGCTCAGAAAGCGCAAAAAAAAAAATAACCCAAACTGAACAATCAATATTAAGTTCTTGTATCGAGATGTCTTTACGAAATTTGGCAGAGATTATTTTCCAAGGCAAAACTATAACACTGAAGAAATTTTTCTTTTTAAAAGCTGATTCTAGAAACGCCGTTCATATTGAGTGAGTCCGATCTAAAACACAAACAAACTTGCTAGTATACTCTCATTTCACATTTACAAGTACATATGTATGTATATATTTGAATGATTTTGCAACTCCTTCAATAGCTGTTTAGGTTGTCTAGGACCACAGAATGTCAAAATTGAGTCACAATGTTATCAAGTTGCAGCTCAAACGATCTACTTTGAGTCTCCCTATACTCTTTCAAGAGCTATATAAACATACTAGGACCACAGAATATCGAAATTGAGCCATAATCTTATGAAGTTGCAACTCAATTGATCTATTCAGAGCCTCACACAAAGCTCCTGAGTGTAAATGAAATAGTTTCCGTCTGGGCATTTGTTACACAATTTGAGAGCATATGTTACAAAGGAGTATGTTGTTGGTGAGTCGTTGCGCATGCGCTAAATAGTGTACGCCACCAGTGCCTGAGTGACATGTTGCAGGTGCAAGTTTTGAGCAAGCATAGCCTTAAACGAGTACGTATTATGTTAATAAATATTTGCACATAACACAGCATGCAAGTGTATTTGAGCGTTTACATTTAATCGCCGAGCGTCACACACCGCACAACATCGCAAATAATACTCGTATAAAGAATGAAGCACTTGCGCGATCAGTAGTCAGTCGAATGTATAACGAGAATGTCGCCGTTAGCAAACAGTTTGTACTCTAAGCGCATGCTTTGCTACTTAATGCTTGGCTGGATGTTGCTCGTAACGGTCGTGAGTGCGCAGGGTCAACGTGATCAGTTCATCATACGCGTTGCCGAACTACCCAATGACTTGCCCAACGAAGCGGACAGCACTGCAAGTATGGGCGGTGGGTTCAATTTCAATTTAGGCGATTTCTCAAGCAGTGCAGGTTTGGGTGGTTTGACGATTGGCGATGCGACGGCGCAACAGCTGCAGGCGCCCGATGTGGTAGTGGAGGGTGAGTGCGCTCAAACGCAGACTTAATACTTGAAGTGGTTTGAAATGCATTTTAACCGTTTTTCATAGGTCTGAACTTGCTGCAGCGCAACAATTTGGTGGCCGCAGCAGGCAATGCGCAGGCGCCTGGACCACAACAACGCATACGCCTGAATAGCTATTTGCGGCGACGTTGAGTCGACCGCACAAACAATAGCAGAATTAACAAATAATGAATTAAAAATCAAATATTCTTATTATTATTATTATGCAGCAACTATGCGAATAACATAATTATTACTTGCCTTCAGAAGTTGCACTAACTATGCGCGCCAATTCAATGCAACGCATTTTTTCATATTCTATAGCTAAACTTAAGTGCGGCGCGCAATTGTGAATCAGTTGAAATTGATTTTTTGTACCTGAACGCGGTTAATTAATTGTATATTACAACAGGTGAATGCCGTTTTGTGCGAATAATTTGCTTGAAAGTGTGATTGTTTCAATTATTCTGACTTCATAGCACAAAATCCATAATTGTGCGGTTGCCATGACAGCCTTGAAGTTTTTTTTAGTAAAATAAAAGTGAGCATACTTTAATTGGCATTTTCTACCTTATAATCGCACATAATTATTTACATAGGATACCATGGTACTTCTGCTTATGCTGAAAAAAATTCCGAATAAATGTGGAAAATATACATAGAGCTGCATTTGTCAGATGACGAATAACTAACGCCATGATTGGTGCGATATATAAAAATAAATATATATAAAAAAGGTATCAATATTTTATTGCAATATGTACACATATGTATTCTAAGTAGGGTGTTTATGGAAAATATATTGGTCTACAACTTTGCTTCTGCTTCCGTTTTTTTTTGTAAATTTAAGGCTTTATTGTATAAAAACGGTTACAAAAATGTTATTCAAAATATTGGCCGTCGCTAGCTACTACTTTTGACCATCTTTCTGGAAGCATGCGTATACCGTGAAGAAAGAACTCCTCATCTTTCAAGTCGATCCAAGTATCAATCCAATTTTTGACTTCTTCATAAGAACTGAAGTGCTCGTTAGCTAGACCGTGTGCCATCGATCGGAACAAGTGGTAGTCAGATGACGCAACGTCTGGAGAATACGGCGGGTAGGGTAAGATCTCCCATTTCAGCGTCTCCAAAGATTTTTTGACCACCTTTGCGACGTGAGGCCGAGCATTGTCATGCTGGAGAATGACTTTATCGTGTCTTTCCTCGTACTGTGGCCGTTTTTCTTTTAGTGCTTGGCTCAAACGTATCAATTGCGTTCGGTATCGACCTCTTGTGATGGTTTCACTTGGCTTTAGCAGCTCATAATATATCACCCCAAGCTGGTTCCACCAAATGCAGAGCATGACCCTGGCGCCGTGAATGTTCAGTTTTGCCGTCGACGTGGAGGCATTTCCAGGCTTTCCCCATGACTTTCTTCGCTTAGGATTATCGTAGTGGACCCATTTATCGCCACTAGTTACAATGCGATGTAAAAATCCCTTTCGGTTATGCCTTTGAAACAGGTGTTCACATGCAAAGAAGCGCCGTTCGACATCTCTTGGTCGTAAGGAACCCAGTTTCCTTGTTTCTGAATCATTTCCATGGCTTTGAGGCATTTTGATATGGCTTGCTGTGTCACTTGCAACGATTCGGTCAATTCCTCTCGGGTTTGAAACGCATCTTGATCGAGTAATGCTTCCAATTCAGCATCTTCGAAAATCTTCTCCCTTCCACCACCATGCCGGTCTTCGACTTCATAATCACCATTCTTAAAACGTTGAAACCACTCGCGACATGTTCTTTCACTTAGGACAGCCTCACCGTACGTATCCGAAAGCATTCGATGAGCCTCAGCCGCACTTTTCTTGGAATTAAAAGCAAATGTGGAGAATTCGGCTCAAAAAGTGACATTTTCAGTTGAGAATAAGTTTGGGATGCAAACAGATCTCTACAAATATTTTGTTGGGTTAATGTTGACACAAATGTCCAAGATCGATATAAAACGATTTAATCGACCAGTGCTTGACCCTAGAGACATCCATTGGAAAACGGCGGAAGCAAAGTCGTAGACCTAATAGTATAAAGTATATGATAATATTTGTCAACTAATTTTATTCTCAACATTGTCAACCATTCCACTTTTTTTATAAAAAAAAAGACAAGAAAAAACGTTAGCTCCGTTTGCATAGAAGCTAAAAACCCTTCACAAGCAAGTTTAACAAAAAAGTACCGGAAATTGTAAATAAAACGCAAATTATTTAATTATTCATCACTTTTGTCGCCTTCAAAGTTCAATGAAATTTTCAAAACAAGCTTTAGGGGGGGAGGGGGCGGTAAGGTTTTTAAGAGAATAGAAATGACTTTTTTGCGAATTTATTTCTTAAACATGGTTTGAGTAATTTTATTTGGACTTTTTGTATATTATTAAGCATACTTTTGAGAATCTAAGATAATTTTTTCAGATTAATTTTTTCTCCCAGAACGGCTTAAGAAAAAACACTTTGCGGTGTTCACCATTACTAGAACTATACGAAATTATCCGAAAATAAAAGCCAAGAAAAAGTCAATTTATAATCAAATAATACAATAAAAATTTGGCACTAAAAAAAACGACCATTTTTTCGTAAAAGAAAACGATTTTTTTTCAAAATTACGCAATTTTTGATATTTTTCAAAGATCGTAGTTCGTTGTATAGAAAACATGTTTAAGTTTAATAAACATTCTGAATTTTTTGTGTTTCAGCTACCTATTCGACCGGAATCATGCCAGCAGTTGAGGTACTTTTTTTCGGCACTTCCGCAGACAGCACATAACTTCGTTATTTTTCAATATTTTTGTGAAAAAAATTTTTTTAATATAGCTAAAAATATACTTTATTACGTCCACAGAACGTCGAAATATTCAATCTAGTACTTTCTTTGAAAAAAATTCACGAAAATCGCCTAATTTTTCATGCGTCACACTGGTATAGCCTCTTAACTTCTCGACAAAAACTTTCAAATCTTCGAGTATAATCTGAAATGAAAATCACATAAAATTCCAGAATCACCCTTATCTGGGAAACGAATAGAAAACGAAGCAGATGTTCATAAATTATCGTTAACTGGCCGCGAAAAATCAGCTGATCAAAGTTGTCAGTTTGACTTTCCATTTTTCACGGGGTGGGTTTTGTACAAGTATCTTATACAATAGTTGATATGAGTTGTATTTCTTTATTGCGTGTAGTATGTTCATCAGTTTCAAAATTTAATACTTAACACGCTTTTAGACAGTATTTGCTGGAAACATCTTTTTTTTATTCAACGTGTGTTAGTCATACGCAATTATCAATGAAATATCAGCGATATTAACGCTAAATGCGCTAATTTGCATTGAAAAAATCGTGAAAAATCAAATTTTTACTGCCTTAGATAATGGATAATAAAAGAATGGTTTCAGTTAGTATTTCATTGAACTGTTGCAGGTTTAACACATAAAATTTTCAGTAAAAGCTACAAAAGCAATTATCAACAAGAATCAATAAAGTCCCCGATTCATTTCATATAAAATATAGATATTACATTAAATATATATGAAATATATATTATATATGAAAGCAGTGATGAGCACACATTACTTTTTCAGAGTTAATTCATCATAATGTTCGGGCTCTGTTGGTCGCACAGTGTGAAATGTCATCGCCCGAGCTGTGGCCAAAAGACTACGCAGTTCAGGTGTTGGAACATGGTTTGGACACGTATGATTTTGTGGTGGTAGGTGCGGGCTCAGCGGGTTCAGTGATGGCCAGTCAGCTGAGCGAGAATCCAAACTGCAAAGTTTTGGTGTAGGAGGCAGGTGGTGATCCGCCACAAGAATCTGAGGTGGGCATGTCAACTAAATAGAATAAAACGGCTCCTTGACAAGGTGCTTTCAAAAGTAAACAGGACTTTTTGAATCTAGCGCACCCTGGTGGCGCCATCTATATGTCTGGTGCGTTAGAATCTGCTATCTTTATCGATTGTCCAGTGAGAATTTCATGACATTTCATTGATTGCAAGTGAAGTTATTGCGTTTTAAGTGACAGTATGTTTGTGTTATCGGTGCGAAAATGAGCTTCGAACAAAGAGCCAACATTAAATTTTGTTTTAAAATTGGTACAACTTTTACGGAAACGTTTCAATTGATGAAACAAGTTTATGGCGATGTTTGCCTATTCCGTAGCATAGTGCACGAGTGGTTTCAACGTTTTCAAAGTGGTCGTGAGGACATAAAAATGACGATCAACATGTGCGCCAATCAAAATCGGTGATCACCGGCAATTCCACCGAAACTGTGCGAGAATTCATCAAAAATCAGCCGAAATCATCATTGAAATTCATTGAAAAGGAATTGAACATCTCCAAAACATCGATTTATTGCATTTAGACCGCACATTTGGGCTTACGAAAGGTGTGTGCACGGTTTGTTCCGCACAAATTGACTGACGACCAAAAATTGCTCAAAATCCAACATTCGATCGACGCTTGTGACCGATTATTTGACAAAAAATCACATTTTAACCATTAACCACTTCCCGTATTCACCTGAGATGGCACCGTGCGAATGAAAGGAAAGCATTATGCAGACGAAGAGGCCATTCAAACGGCTTGCACCGGCATACTGGTGGCCATATCGGCCAAAAAACTGAAAAACTCGTTCGACATGCGTTTGGACCGTGCAAAAAGCTGTACTGAAGCAGAAGGAGACTATTTTGAATAAAATAAATTGATTTTGCCGAAAAAACATTTTTTCTGTTTTTTTAAGTCCTGTTTACTTTGGAAAGCACCTTGTATTGTACGCACTTTTACAGTTGCCAAACTTTTTATTTGCAATGGAGCATACAAAGTATACTTGGAAGTATAATTCGAGCTGGCAAAGCCTGCATTTCTGCATATTTTTGCTGGCTGTTAAAGTATATTTTTATTTATAAATTCTAGGAAACGTAACACAATTCTTTAGCTCAAAATATCCGTGGCTTATCTATTTCACTTTGGATTTTTCTCTCCATTTCGGTACCAATAATTCTTGGCCGTGCCCCTGGACGTAGTAAGAAAGAGAGAGATGTTTTTAAAACAGCTGTAATGCCATCAGCGTTTTATCTAAAATCACGCCACCTCTATTCTCATTTCAAGAAAATTTCGAAGGGTAAGTTACGTTGTAAACTTTGAAACTAGACAAGCTACTTTTGATTACTATGATATACCTAATACAACGATTTTTGAAATTTCAGGTAACTTTATACCACATACATACATATATTGGCCAATATGTGAGTTATCTCACTGAAAATGAGAGAGCGTGTTTTACTGGTAACAGTGTATTTTTGTACTTAAAATGGATAAAAATGGCGACGGTTTAATCCAGCCGCGATATAACAAACATACAACATCCGGGTGATTGTACTCCATATGATGGGTGAATATATGTGAGAAACCTTAATGACTCTGAGGAAATACTTTATTAGTGCTATGTATGTAATGCAAAAATAGATAAAATCGGGCCGATACCACAGCCATCTCCAAAACACCACATATGTATAATGAATTTTGTTGTTCTATTCTGTTTTTCTTATCAAACGACAAAACTTATTGAACAACCTGGTAATTATTATTATTATGAGTTGTATTTTTGTATTGCGTGTTGCGTTCTCCTCAATTACATAATTCTAATGAGATGCTGTGACCTTTAGGCAGCATTCGCTGAAAACACCATTGAAGTTCACCGTTCTTAGATCATAATTGTAGAACTTATGTTAATGTCTACGCCTTCTCTATTCATCGCCAGTCAGTTATACGCATAATTATCAATAAAATGTTAACAATATTATTACCAAATGCATTAATTTGCATTGAAACAAGCATGAGAAGCGCACTTACTCTAATCACTATTATAAAAATATGGTTCTTATGATCAGCTCAGTCAGTACTTAATACTGTGGCAAGTTTAACAAATCAATTCCTGAGACAGGCGCTACGAAAGCAATTTACAACAAGGACCAATATAATCCCCGATTCACTGCATATAAAATATAGATATTATACTAAAGGGTAAAGGTAAAAGGATGTTATATTTAAAGGAAGTGATGAGCACACACTACTTTTTCAGAGTTATCTCATCACAATGTCAAATCCACTTAGCAACCAATGCGCTGCACAAAGCGTCGGCACTTTCAACAACGTGGTGACCACGCTAATCCAGGCTCTGCTGGTCGCACAGTGTGAAATCTCATCGCCCGAGCTGTGGCCAAAAGACTACGCAGTTCATGCATTGGAACATGGTTTGGACACGTATGATTTTGTGGTGGTAGGTGCGGGCACAGCGGGTTCAGTGATGGCCAGTCGGCTGAGCGAGAATCCAAACTGGAAAGTTTTGGTGTTGGAGGCAGGTGGTGATCCGCCACAAGAGTCAGAGGTTTGTGGGTGGATGTCAACTTATTAGAATTAAGCAATTCTCATACCAATTCTCGCATTTCTACAGGTGCCAAACTTTTCCTTAGCCTTGCAGCATACAAATTATACTTGGAATTATTTGACTGAGTATAGCGACAATGCCTGCTGGGGATTTGTTGATCGGCGTTGCTATTTGCCACGCGGTAAAATGATTGGCGGCACAGGTGCTATTAATGCCATGCTTTATGTGCGTGGCAACCGCCGTGATTACGACCGTTGGGCTCGAGCTGGCAATGCAGGCTGGGGTTGGGACGATGTGTTACCGTACTTTGAACGTTCCGTACACGAAGTGGGTAGTGACAAACATCCCCAGGGTTATGTAACAGTCAATACTTTTCCAGTCACCGATCCGGAGTTAGAACAAATGATCTATGCAGGTAGTGCAGAGTTGGGCTTACCCCGTGTTCACGTATTCACCGAAGGCAGTGAGACCGGGTATTCCAACATACCGGGCAATACGCGGAATGGACGTCGCACGAGCACCGGAAAGGGACATCTCGCTCAAGTTGCAAACCGACCCAACTTGCAAGTGATTAAAAATGCGCACGTGACGAAACTAAATTTCGATGAGACCGGCAAAAATGTACACTCAGTGAGCTTCATACTGCAAGATAAATACAAACTGAAAGTTAACGTTAGCAAGGAGTTGGTGTTGTCGGCGGGTGCAATAGATTCACCAAAGCTGTTGATGTTGTCTGGTGTCGGACCAGCAAAACATTTGGCTGACTTGAATATAACGCTTATACATGATTTGCCCATCGGTGATAATCTGCAAGATCATGTTCATATTTTGACTTTCTTAAAATTAAATGAGAACAAATCGAGTGCGTGGACAAAGGAAGATTCCTTAAATAGCACTTTTAATTATCTCATTTATCGGAAAGGCCCGTTAAGCGCTCAGGGCAGCGCCTCGCTAACAGGTTTCGTAAATACGCTGAAAAATAGTCCGTATCCAGATATATCAGTCCACCACTATTTTTATAGACGTGGTAATTTTGCTGAACTACAGCTTTTCCTAAATGGCCCGGATTTTAACGACGTTTTCAAAAACACACTACTCAAGGCGTTAGAAACTGCTGACATTTTGATCATGCTCAATATACTCTCCCATCCAAAGTCCAAGGGACAGATACGTCTGCGCAGCACCGATTACAAGGATCCGCCTAAGCTGACACCAAACTATTTCAGCGAACCTGAAGATATGAATACCTTACTGCGTGCTATGCGTTTCCAAGAGCAACTGTTGAAGACTTCAGCCTATAGGGCAATGAATGCCACTCTACTACTTCCGCCCATAGATGAATGTGATACTCAGGAACCTCAAAGCGATGATTACTGGCGTTGCTATATGAAGTATTTCTCCTCTACTACTTATCACGTATCTGGTACGGTAAAAATGGCACCCGAAACGGATGAGACGAGTTGTGTGAATTCACGTTTGCTTTTAGACGGTTGTGGTAATGTGCGCGTAACCGATGCCAGCATCATACCACAGATTCCCAGCGCCAACATAAATGCCGCTACCATAATGATAGCTGAAAAGGCAGTTGATTTCATTCGAGAAGATTGGTTGGAAGAGGACTCAGTAGAGGACTATTTCTGGTACTAGTAAAGTTCAGTAAAGCTTTGTTTTGCATTTTTACTTACAGATTTTGAAGTATTTGTTGTTATTGTATGTAAATATCCTGTATTTAAGTTGGCTGTAGTGCGATAAGTTACGTTGAAAACCTTGAGTTCGTTTTGATTACTATGATTTTTTATTTATGTATGTTAGGAAACCGTTGCTGGTCTCTTAAAATAAGGACTATGTTTACTAATTATATCATAAAACACACACTAGTTGACATATGGCTGTCAAATTTCATACAAACATTAAAAATGGCTGCGCCAATCTAGAAAAAATTGTGAAAGTAGTTGTGACTAGTCGAAGAAAACGAATAGAATAAAATCAAATTTCTATATTATTAGCTATATGTAGTCTCATTACTACATTTTACTTCGTGTCCGTATATGATATAAGAAAATTCAACCAAAGAGGCTAAAATTAATATAACGGAAAAAGCCAAGCCAAATCTGAAATCATGATATCTAAATTTTAGATCAAAGCCTGAACCGATTTCACTCATATTCAGTGCCAGACCACATTATGGTTATGATATGCGCTTAATTTTATTAAAGCAAATAAATGGTTTAAAGTCAGATGTATATATTCTGTATATTGGTGCTAGCAGAAAATCTAGTAGCCCTATACCCTTTAAGCATATTATTAACAGAAACAGATGATCTCCGAGTTTCATTAAGATATCTCATAGATTGACCGATATATGCATATGGTTTTATACCATGTTTTAAAATCCTTACATTAGGTATATGAGAGGTGCAGGGCAATGACACCTAGTTATTAGATAAAGATGATATCTTAAATTCTTTAAGATATGGGAGATATTGACGTACATAAGGACTGTACCGAAAAGAAACTGCACACAATTTTTTATTTGTAACTTAACTGATTTTATTAGTTTTTGCTTGTAACTGTTTTTAATAACAATTAGAAGAGTTTTTATCCACTTTTGATTAAAACTAGTAAAGAGAATTTTCTCTTAATTTATGCCGAATTTTTCCTTTAATTCCCTTCATTAAATTCTGCACACCTTTTTTTGTAACGGTTCGACTTACTTTAAGCCACTTTTTTTTTTAATTCGTTGACGTTTTCGGTAATTCGATGATACTTTTTCAAATTCCGTTTGACAATTGCCAAATACTTCTCAATCGGGCGAAATTCTGGAGCGTTTGGAGAGTTCTCCTCTTTTTTAACAAAATTGACATTGTTATCCTTCAACAAAGCCAAAGTAGAATGAGCGTAGTGCACTGTGGCTAAATCGAGCCAAAATATTGTTGACACGATGTGTTTCTTATAAAATGGTATTAGGCGACGGTTTAGACAGTCCTTCTTATAATTGTCGGCCGATATATGTAGTACCCTTTGTGAAAAATGGAGTGGCCTTAAGGCCGCAAGAGCAAATAGCCTGCCAGATGAGTATTTTCTCGCCAAATTTTTCTATTTCAATTATTGACACTGACTGTACCATCTTTTTGTTTTATATACTAGAAATGGGGACCTGGTAATGTTCTTGAGTCCATTTTTACATACATATGTTTCATCGTCCATTATAACACACTCAACAGAATCTTTTAGCAAACGTTCGTACAACTTCCGTAGTCTTGTTTTCCCTATTTTTATTTGTCGTTGACTTTTTTTGGGAATCTTTTGTTTTTTTATAAGTTTTTTAGTTATTCCGTTGCTTCACTCTTTGAATCATAGTAGCACTGTGGCCCAATTCTGTATCTCGATTCGGAAATGTATTCTATTCGAAATTCGGATCTACTTTATAATTATGCGAAAGTTGTACCACCCTGTGCCAGAATAAATACGTACGAGTACAATTTTCGTTTTTGCTTTCTACAACTCAAAAGCTAAGGAATAATTTATTCGAAAATTGGCTTGAAAATGCGAAAATCGAGTTACAGAATATAAAAAATCCGAATTCGAGTAAATTTTTTTTGAATCGAGTTACAGAATAGGGCCCCTGGTTTAAAGTTCTTTTTGCCGATTCACGCACAGATATTGATTTGTTTTGGTTTATTAAGGCCAACAACTTTGTTTCAAGATTTGGATCGCCCACTTTTGCCTTCAGGTTTCAGATTTTTACACTGGCAAGCTTTCTGTATGAAATGCTTTTTTCAGTGCAGTAATTGTGCCCAAATTGCTTATGCACGTGCTCTTTGATTCGACCCATCGCAAAAATGATATAACAAATTACGGAGAAAGAAAAAAGCAATAGAAGCAGAACTGATCACGCTTTCTAACGGTACTTACCGCAATGTGATCAAACGGCTACTTCGTGAGAAATATTGAATTGAAAGTGTGCAGTTTCTTTTCGGTACAGTCCTTATAATACTGTATGCAAAAAAATAGTAAGACCTTTTAATTTAAATTTCGAGCTAAACAACGTTCGTCGAAGTACCTTTTTCGAGGTTGGTATGACTGCCAATGAGATCTCTGCCAAATGTCACATAAAAATAATCATTTGTGTTTAGTATACGTTTGTCTTTCTGAAGTACATAAAGTGCTTTCGGCGATTTTTACGTTTGTCGCGAGCAAGTGTTTCTGAAATTATTCAAAGAGGCTCAAGAACGCGTTGACGACGAACCACGTCCAGGACGGCTATCAACATCAACTGATGATCAACACGTCAATAAAATAAAGGAAATGGTGCTTGAGAATCGACGATTAAAAGTCTGAGATCTTACTGCCAATGTTAGAATATCGGAAGGATAAGTGAAAACCATTTTGAAAGATCATTTGAGCCTAAGAAAACTGAAAGCACGATAGGTTCCAAAATCACTAAATTTTTTCGAAAAATAGCGTCGCGTTAATGTCTGCGAAACCATGCTTTCCGATTACCAGGATATAATGAAACGTATTTTAGTATTCAAAGATATTTGCACAGTTATGCTGACAGTTTTCTTCCTCGTGCGGTGCAATCCGAATTCCTTTCGACCAGCCAAACTGTCAACAAGCTATTCGAAAAAGAGCTCGGAATTATGGGGCCACAACTATTGGTTTCTGCACCACGATAATGCACCGTAGCATACAGCATTGATTCTTCGTGAGTTTTTCGCCAAATTTTAAGCCACCGTGTACCTCATTCGCCAAATTTAGCTCCGTGTGATTTCTGTCTATTCAGCAAACTCAAATGACCACTATCGCTACGCGCATTGAAGGCAATGCCGATAATTGACTTTAACAACTCTTTCGAGGATTGGAAAAACGTTGCCACAAGTGTATTTGGGTCAAGGGGGATTACTTTGAAGGGGACGACATAGATTTTGAAGAATAAATTACATGTTATTATTAATAGAGAGCGTTATTACACAATGTTGTCCAACTTTTTTTCCTGGAATTTGATGAAATCGACGAGAACGATCTCTCTTTTCAACAAGACGATGTTTCACGTCTAAACATGGACACATTGTATTCAAAGTTCAGCTACTCGTTAATTTCGATAAATGGCCCAATGAAATGGCCGCCAAGATTTTTAGTTGATTTTAAGAACACGTCGTTTTTGTTGGAAGACTCTTTATGCTGACTTCACAGATTGAACGGTATTTTTGGTAAAAAGTCAGCTACAGACACTGTGCTCCACCTATTCGTTACCTGGGTTATGTCTAAAGTTATGAAATATGATGCTCCGATTTCGACAATTAGATAACCTTAAAAAAATTATCTGTGCAGTGTGCGCAGTACCGATTACAGGGAAACGCCTAAATTGACTCCAAACTATTTCAGCGAACCTGAAGACATGAACACCTTACTTCGGGCTATGCGTTTCCAAGAGCAACTGTTGAAGACTTCAGCCTATAGGGCAATGAATGCCACTCTAATGAATGTGATACCCATGAACCTCAAAGCGATGATTACTGGCGTTGCTATATGAAGTATTTCTCCTCTACTACTTGTCAACCAGCATAATACCACAGATTCCAAGTGCCAACATAAATGCCGCTACCAAAATGATAGCTGAAAAGGCAGTAGATTTCATTCGAGAAGATTGGGTGGAAGAGGACTCAGTAGAGAAGCATATATGGCACTGTTAAAGCTCTAATAGGATACTGTGTCTACATATAAACATACTTATGATTTTGGTTTTGAATAATTGTTTGGAAAGGAGTCTGTTTCTGTTGTTTATGAACACAAAAGTTTTTCTATATTAGCTCTCATTTATTTCACCGTTGCTTCTTCTGGCCTTTTTGAAACGTAATACTTTCAATCGAAAAATTCTGGTCATGTTCGAAGACTTATACAGAAGGTAAGTAAGTTGTTGAGTTTCTCCAAAAACATTTTCTGCGATCCTGTCATTTACTTGTCTATTAGCTCAACCATATCGCGGGCTTTAATCTAAGGTCTACCAGTTCAAGACTGTGCACTTTTGTTACGTTATCCTCCGTGGTTTACGTTTTTTAGGTGAGTGTCGTAACCAAAAAACGACGTTGAATTCACTGCGCGACTTCACTGTTCACAACAATTATTGTGTCATCGACGGATATTAGCACAAAACCGCATTTCTAAAAGCAAGATGGGGAATTTAGATACGATAGTCGATTACTGCTACTTTTGCATAATAGTATCAGATAGTCCTCCATCCCAATGGTAGTGAATTCGGACTAGTGTATATATTATGACATACAAGGTCTGTCGCAAAAGAAACAGAACTTTTTAAATATAACTGTTTCTGGTGGCGCCACCTATTGGTGGGTATATGAAATAAAAAGTTTGATCTCTTGTTGATTTTTCGTAAAAATTTTAAGACCATTGGATAACTACAATCGATGTTATCGATCAAAAAGTGACAGCAGCTTTTGGTCATCGGTCGTAAAATGCAAAGAGCAAATATTAAATTTTGTTTTAAACTTGGGAAAACGTTTACTGAAACATTTCAAATGATGAAAAAAGTTTATGGTGATCAGTGCCTATCCCGTAGTAATGTGCATGAGTGGTTTAAGCGATTCCAAGAAGGTCGTGAAGACCTCTGTGACGATTAGAAGTCGGGCCGGCCAAAATCAGTGATTACCCAAAACAATATTGAAAAAGTGCAGGAATTTATTAAGAATGAGCCGAAATCTTCTTTGCGTTACATGGAAATGGTGTTAAATATCACCAAAGACTCCATTCATCGCATTTTGATAGATAAATTGGGTCTACGGAAGGTGTGCTCCAAGTTTGTTCCGCACAAATTGACCGAAGAGCAAAAATTGCTACGAATACAACATTGTAAGGATTTGATTAAGGAGTCGAGAAAGGACATAAACTACAAATATTCCATTGTGACTGGTGATGAAACGTGGTGCTTGCAATATAATCCCGAAACCAAACGTCAAAGTGCCGAATGGAAGCATTCCGACGAGGCATCAGCGATAAAAAGTCGTCTTCAGAAGTCAAAAATAAAGGCAATGCTGATTTGTTTTTACGATTCCGAGGGTATTGTACACCGAGAGTTCGTCCCACCTGGCCAAACGATTAATGCTGTGTTTTACCTTGGTCTTATGAAGTGTCTTTTGTCACGCATTCGTCGTGCTGGATCACAATACCGTGAGGCAGGGTCCTGGCGCCTATTGCACGATAATGCGCCGTGTCATCGGTCGACGCTTGTCACTGATTTTTTGACAAAAAGCTCCATATTAACCATTAATCACTCACCTACTCACCTGATCTGGCACCCTGTGATTTTTATCTATTTGGAAAACTTCATTTGCCCATGAAAGGACACTGGTTTCAGGACATTTCAGCTATCCAAAAGGCGACGACCGATATTCTCGAAGAGATTTCCAAAAAAAATGTTTTGGAAATCTGGCCTTTTTTTCTATTAGTGTACTACCTAACTTGAAAACAAAAGAGGACAATTTCAGCGGCACTAACCGCGGAGATCTTCTCACCCATAAAAATAATTACTCACATATGTATCTAAAAAAATTTTCAGTAGCTTTCGTTATCGAGAGAAACTCTAATAATATTGAAACATCAACAATGCTTCTTTTTTATTTTTAGCACTTAAGTGTATTTATTACTAATAATAACCCCAAAAGACTTACATACAAAGATCTGAAGGCAATTGGAGATAAATGGTTTTAATGAATGTGCGCTCCTTTTTTCAACTGCAACTCAACAAGCATTGTTTCAGTGTAAAGTTTTGTGCAAAAAATCTTAAAAAGAAAATTAATTAATGTAAGTAAGCAGGCATTGACACAAATTGCATTATTAAAGCAATGACATGAAAAAGGGCAATTAAAAGCTTGCGCACGGGTCTGTTATATAAAGCGAAACGCCTGTGATGCGCTCCGCCAGTTTCCAAGCTAAATTGCCGCTGGATAAAAGGAAAATATCTAAGAGTTTTTGAAAACAAGCATAAGAAACTCATTTACGTATACAATTTTCACGCTTTAGCGTGTTTAAACAGCATCATTTAAGGCCGTTGCACTGCGGTGCCCCTCAGTAGTCTTCGGGTCAATGTGAGTGGGAAGATACGGTTGATAACTTAATTAATTACGCAGCAACAAGTGTCTCAGAAGTGCTATTTATAAATCATTATTACGAATTACTTTGCATATCAATCGTCTTAGTAAAACCGGCTGCTAGCGAAGGATGCCGCTGCCGCTGTTGGAAGCTCAGTGCGCCGCACAGAGCATTGGTCCCTTCAATACTATGGTCAGCGCGTTAATACAAGCGCTGCTCGCGGCCCAATGCGCTATCTCGCCACCCGAGTTGTGGCCACCGGACTACGCGAATGCATTGCTGGGACGCACTCAGGCAGATGAGTATGATTTTGTGGTGGTTGGCGCAGGTTCGGCGGGTTCAGTAATAGCCAGTCGGTTAAGCGAGAATCCAGCGTGGAAAGTGTTGGTGTTGGAGGCAGGCGGTGATCCGCCGCAAGAATCTGAGGTGCGCATATACAAAAATTAGAATAGAACAGCTCTCTTATCGCCCACATTCTCATACATAGGTGCCCGGCGTTTTATTTTCTTTGGAGCACACAAATGTCACTTGGAATTACTTGACTGAGTATAGCAACAAGGCCTGCTGGGGTTTGGTTGATCGGCGCTGTTATTGGCCGCGTGGTAAAATGATTGGTGGTTCGGGTGGTGTTAATGGTATGCTATATGTGCGTGGGCATCGCGGTGATTACGACAGCTGGGCTCAGGCCGGTAATACAGGTTGGGGTTGGAACGATGTGCTGCCGTATTTTGAACGTTCCGTGCACCCATTAGGTAATGATACGCATCCGCGGGGTTATGTAACACTCAGTGCATTTCCAGTCAACGATCCGGATATAGAACAAATGATCTATGCAGGCACCGCAGAACTGGGCATACCACGTGTACACTTATTCACCGACGGCAGTGAGACCGGATACTCCAACTTACCGGGTACAATAATGAATGGGCGTCGCATGAGTCCAAGCAAGGGGCATTTGGCGAGTGTTGCTAAGCGCCCAAACTTGCAAGTGATTAAAAATGCACACGTGACCAAACTGAATTTCGACAAGAGTGGTAGAAATGTACGCTCCGTTAGCTTCACTGTGCGAAATGAGAGAAAAATGCGCGTGAGTGTTGGTAAGGAGCTGGTTTTGTCGGCGGGTGCAATTGAATCGCCAAAACTTTTAATGCTGTCTGGCGTTGGACCGGCAGCGCACTTGAAGACAATGCAGATACCACTTGTGCATGATTTGCCAATCGGTGATAATCTGAATGATCACGCGCAGGTTGTGACTTTCTTAAAACTGAACGAAGGTCTAGCATATAAACTTACGCCTCAAGATAGCTTCGATAGCACATACAATTATCTCATACATCGTAGCGGACCGCTAACATCACACGGCACAGCCTCACTCACCGGTTTCGTCAACACGCTTAAGAATAGCCCTTATCCTGACGTAGAATTTCATCATTTCATTGTGCGTCGTGGCGATTTCGCTGGCCTGGAAATATTTCTCCACGGTCTTAGCATCAACGATTACTTTAAGGCACAAATACGCAGCGCTATTGAGCTTTCCGATATTTTGGGCATGTTTAATATACTCTCAACACCAAAATCCAGCGGAAATTTACGGCTGCGCAGCGCGGATTACAAGGATTCTCCAATATTAACACACAACTACTTCAATGATGCGGAAGATGTGGCCACGTTACTGCGCGCCATACGCTTCCAAGAGCAACTATTGAAGACCGCAGCCTATAGAGCAATGAATGCTAGCCTAGTACTGCCCACAATCGCTGAGTGCGACGCTTTTGGCTTGCAGAGCGATGCTTATTGGCGTTGTTACATAAAATATTTCTCTTCCACCACCTATCATCAGTCGGGCACGGTGAAAATGGCGCCCGCAACCGATGACACCAGCTGTGTGGATCCACGTTTAAGTCTACGCGGTGTGAACAATTTGCGTGTGGTCGATGCTAGCATAATGCCCAAAGTGCCCAGCGCAAATACAAATGCGGCTACGATTATGATTGCCGAAAAGGCAGCCGACTTCATTCGACAGGATTGGCTTGATGTGTGGCAGCCCTTCTACTAATCCCGTATTTTTATTTAAATAACAGGTGAGATGTGAACACACCATATAAACGTTGAGAAAAAGAGAATGAAGACCGTAGATAAAGCAAGGCATACAAAGCATTACTCTAAATGATGTTATATAATCTTTTTCGGGAGAAAAATATGTGTAATATCAGATCTATTTAATAAATGACGAAATGAAAGTTGAGTTTTACAAAAAAGATAATTTGATGGATTTAAGTGAAACGTAGTTAAGCACTACTAAGTCTAAAATATATTTACTATAAGAAAAAGTGTTTGAAAAATTTAGATTGGGAGGGTACGCAGCGCGGCCATCGGTGTATTGTGACCTCTGATTCTTTCATAGGTTTTCGTTTAATCCTACAGCCCTTGGAAAATTTAGGAGGTTTGAAGGGTTGATGTATTTAATGTGACTTTTCTGAGGCTGCATGACTCCTCGAGGCGGCAGCCTACTTTTAGCCTCAGCATCCCATTCTAACAATAAGTATGTGCGCTTTTCCACACAGCTTACAGAAGCGACAAGTTTCGTCAAAGCTCATCCCTAAACTTTGCATAAATAGATAATAAATGAGGTTTGAGACTTAAGGTCTATTGTGCACTCCCCTAAGTCACAAAGACTCCCATAGCCCCAGAACATTGATGGATTCCAATATACGGCTAAATGATATTAAGGCGATCTGATCACTATTAAGAAACATGGATCCAAGGGCCTAAATCCTGTGCATTCTATCACCAGGTATTCGATTCTATCACCAGGTATTCGGGAGTTTCCGACACCATGTCGCAGTACCGGCAGTTTGCGGAATATATTAAGCCCATGTTAAATAAGTGCTTCTTGAGCTTACAATTTGTTGCTTGGGAGGTTGATTACGTTTTTAAACCGGCTGAGGCTGTAACCACCCATTAGCACTTCTGTGGAATGTTTGCGTAGTCTGCAATGTACTGTAAAAAGTTCTGTTACTTAATAATATTTTTTAATCTTTTGGTGTTGTATATCATTACCTCTTTCTTATTTTCTTTTCCTCATGTTTCTCTCGTGGGCAAGTTCGCACGTTTGTCTGCTATTTTCTTCAATATCTCTATGTCAACAAATCCAAAATAGCGGAACCTTATTTTGTCCGCCTACACGTCGTCCGAAGGCACGAAAACGCGCCAGCTCTGAAAGTATTCGACGCAGTACCCGGCGGCGAAAGCAGTGGAAGAGGAAGATTTCTACTCCGTTGAAAAGACCAGATGCAGAAGGAACTGGCTAGGCTTGGAATCTCAAATTGGCGCCAAGCAGCGAAAAAGAAGAAAGCGCGCTGTTGAAAACTCGGCTATAGCCGCGTAGACACCGCTTACACCAATAAATTAGAAGATTTTCGTTTGCCTACTGTAGACACATTCACATATCAAGTGCGATTTGATTGTGCATGATAATCTTGCTACCAGTGCAGCTTGGCTGCTACTGCAAATTACTACAGACTGACTTATAGTCATTCGATTAACCTCTGTGCGATGGCGAATAGTTCTGCTTGGAAAATGGTATATCACTCCTAACACCTGTGTGGTTTTATTTCTCTCTCTATCTGTAATCAATTTCCCAAAGCAACGCTGAATTTGAAATCAAAATTTATTGTCTCCGGTATTGCATCTTTATTGAAATTGGATAGATGAGATTATTCTCCTATTTTGAAGGGGGCCGTCGCCCCGGGCACAACGTCTTGGGGGCGGCAAAACGATCTTCGCTGTTTTTTAATATTCAGAAAAAAAATTTCAACTAATTTTTTTACAAAATTTATTACAAAAGATAAAGAGTTGTACACTCACAATGTAATAATCTGAATACCAATGAAAAATATTAATTTTTACTCGAATACTCTTCAGTCTTTGAATTTGTCTTATATCTTTCTTAAAAATAGTGATTGAACGGAGGCACTTTTCTAGCTTTGGTCGCTGCAAAATCACATATCATATCATTGTAATTTAAAGTTGAAGCAGTTTCACATTCTATTGAGAGAATCGCAAGATTGGACAGTCTACTCTGACTCATGGTCGATCTCAAGTAAGATTTGATCAATTTAAGTTTGCTAAAAGATCTTTCACAAAATGCAACTGATACAGGTATAGTGAGTAGTATTCTTAAAGCTGTCGCTAACGTCTTGTAGGCTTCCAGTCCCATTGAAGAAATGTATAATAAAACTTTTTCTGGCGAAAATCCAATTTGTTCTTCGTTTTTCTTCGCTCTCTTTAATAAAAGTAGGACGTCTTGGATGTCACTGTATAAATCTTCGTTATCCAAGTCATCTGGATAGGATTCGGCAAGTTGCTGGCATTTTTCATTAATTTCGACGAGTTTGTCGTTGTATGAGTCTCTGGTTAGTTCTATAATTTGTTCAAAATCCCAAAGAAAAACAAAACGGTCATTAAGCTTTTCCAAATTTGTGAAACGGGTGGATATTTCCATTGATAGCTTATCCAGAATTTCGATCATACAGCGACGCATTTCTTCTTCTGAATTCAAACCAGCATCTTCAGATATTTCCCCAGACATATTTCGCTTCTTCCGAATTCTCTTGATAATAGTAACACCCCACTGTTCACACTTATTTTTGGCTTTGACTTCTAGTTCCTAAATTTTATATACTTAATATCGAAGATATTTTGTAAAAATTCACTTTTGTTCCAACCACCTCATGAAACTTGTAGGTAGATAAAGGGGGCGGCAAAACATCCTTGGCCCCGGGCGCCCGAAGTTGTAGCTACGCCACTGCTTTCATTACATACATTTATCGGTTAAACTATCTTATGCTATTGGTGTAAGCTAGATTGAAGTTAAAACTAAATAAATGAACTTTCCTAGGCATTATTTAGTAAATAAATAAAATTAAGAAAGAGTTGAGTGAAGTGTAAACGTTGAAACTAAGCATAAATTTCACAGATTGACAGTAGTTGTCCATTCAAAATATAGTTGTTTATTTCGTAAAAATTCACTTCAAGTCGGTACATGGATGAAATCACTGAAATAACTGAAGGCTTTCCCAAATATCGAGTTTGAGAAGTGCTTCGTAGATTAGAAGAAGTGCAAGCAGGTCGTATTATCGATTGTGGACTATTGACTTATGAAGGCGACAACATCAACGCAAAAGAATGAATAATTATTTTTACAAAAACGACAAAACTGGTGTGTGATAAATGGGGAAAAGTCACTTTCCACGATTAAGAATGCAGAATGCTTGGAGAATCCTTAAAAGAAGCCTTTAGAAGTATGGGCACTAGCAATCGTTGGCAATAAAACAAATCTCTTTGAGCTACTTGAGTTTGGAGTTGAATTAAATGATCGACGATATAAAGAATATGCTAATTTATTCCCGCTAAATAAATTTATTTATATTATTTGCAATGAAAACACAAAAACAAATTTCACAGATATACATCTTCTTATATATAAAAATAAGTTGGCTTTTTGTCTCTTCGCTATAGCTGACTAAACCGTTGCATGAAATGAGAAATGGCCTGAACCACTTTGACGGTAATCCAATAAGGTTGTAGAAAAAAATTCAAAAGTTGTTCATTTTTAACCGACTTACGAGCGAAAATTAAAAAAAAAAATTCATTACTTAGTAGTAACAGATAATGTTATTCAAAATTTATCTACACACTGTGCAACACACTGATAAGGGCGAGTCTGAAAGGTTCGAGCAAAATGTACAATACCAAGTGAAACATGTCTCTCTTTGTTTACATTTTTTAACGTCCCGTTCGTACAGATTTGGTACTTCATATGGATTTCTCGTTACATTTGTGTTAAACGCACAGATAATTAGATAATTTACGTAAATTTCAATATGACGCGCACTGTAAATACGAATTAGGTGTAGCGATTTGACAAAAATGAAGCTCAACAGAACCCTAAAATGTAGTAAAATGAGTTTGAGGCTGCTGTGAAGCAAAACATTTTGTTACCAAATTGTACAAACTGAAAAATAGAGTAGAGAAATAATCTGCATGAATATTTTTAAAGTTTAGAATTTTGTTAGAAAGAAAAAAGATAATTTAAAAATGGTTTATACCTGCAACGCAGCCTCGCTACCAAGCAAAAGCCTCTTGTTCAGCATAATAATTAAAACTTCGCATATTTGTATTATAAAAATAATTAAAAAGCTGAATATCTCGAGAAGTATTAAAGATAGCGATTTTGACCTCGAAACTGTTTTATAGCAAATAAAATTTCCTACAAGTTTGGCATGTACATTTTTTCTATAGCTCTTGTCATTTACGAGATATATACAAAAAAATGCGAATTTCATGGAAAAATCAGGTTTAGAGCCCTGTACTACCTCGCCGGTGTGAGTTTCGACTTTGTTGCCCGGGGTACTTTTGTAGAGTGAACAATTCTGAGAAACATGCGTCTAAAGTCAAAGCGATGCCATAAAATACCTCTGATCTGTAGGAATTTAAAGACAGAAAATCACGATCGTAGTGTATTTTCAATGGAAAATTTTTACAGGCCTTGGTCCAGTCCTTAATGTTAATATTAAAGGGCAAATTTTCAGGGAATTTTTTTTTGGGGTATTTCCAAGGAAATTTCGTGACGGGACTGAAAAAAATTAATAATTCAAAAAAAAACACCCTAATGTGTATATTAGGTTGTAATTAGTGCAAATTTAGTGTGTAATTGAAGTAATATTTTTAAAAATTTTCTATACAATGTTCACAAGTGTTGATTAATTTCGCACAGGAGTTACTTGAACAATTACAGGCTTATCTTTAATCGAGCAGTCAGCTGTGCGGAAGGCAAAAACTGGTTTCTCAATTATAATCTTAATGTACTAAATTAATTTGGCTATACGGCATTAATGCTTCATATAATTGTTTTTGATTTATAATAAGCATGCGTGGGTTCGTGAACGAGCTGTTTTAGCTGCAAAAAATATTGATATTCACGCTTTTAAATACAACGGTTATTGTCCGGCAATGAGAAATTGTTCAAATCGAACGATATTGTTACCGATCCTGATGAAGCAGTCAAATATTCTGTTGAATTTTTTGAAGTCGCTGGATTAACCTACGAATGCCACCACATAACTTGCGATTAAATATTGGCTCACCTATTGATTCCAAAAAATTGAAGTTATTTCGCATTAAAGAATAAGGAAATTGATTTATTATTTGTGATTAAATAATTTGTTTAATATCCTAATACCTTAAAATATCATGCAGAGCAACGTATATGTATATATTATATACAAGGTCTGTCGCAAAAGAAACAGAACTTTTTAAATATAACTGTTTCTGGTGGCGCCACCTATTGGTGGGTATATGAAATAAAAAGTTTGATCTCCTGTTGACATTTCGTAAAAATTTTAACACAATTGGATAACTACAATCGATGTTATCGATCAAAAAGTGACAGCAGCTTTTGGTCATCGGTCGTAAAATGCATTTTGAACAAAGAGCAAATATTAAATTTTGTTTTAAACTTGGGAAAACGTTTACCGAAACATTCCAAATGATGAAAAAAGTTTATGGTTATCTGAAACATTCCAAATGATGAAAAAAAAATCAGTGATTACCCAAAACAATATTGATAAAGTGCAGGAATTTATTAGGAATGAACCAAAATCTTCTTTGCGTTACATGGAAATGGAGTTAAATATCACCAAAGACTCCATTCATCGCATGAGTGGTTTAAGTTTGTTCGATTCCAAGAAGATCGTGAGGACCTCTGTGACGATCGGAAGTCGGTCGTCTTCAGAAGTCAAAAAAAAAGACAATGCTGATTTGTTTTTACGATTCCGAGGGTATTGTACACCGAGAGTTCGTCCCACCTGGCCAAACGATTAATGCTGTGTTTTACCTTGGTGTTATGAAGCGTCTTTTGTCACGCATTCGTCGTGCTCGACCACAATACCGTGAGGCAGGGTCCTGGCGCTTGTTGCACGATAATGCGCCGTGTCATCGGTGACAAAAAACTCCATATTAACCATTAATCACTCACCCTACTCACCTGATCTTGCACCCTGTGATTTTTACCTATTTGGAAAACTTCATTTGCCCATGAAAGGACACTGGTTTCAGGACATTTCAGCTATCCAAAAGGCGACGACCGATATTCTCAAGAGCATTCCGAAAAATGACCTTAAATACTCATTTGAAATGCTAATTGACCGGGCTAAACGCTGTATCGAAGCACAAGGAAACTACTTTGAATAAAAAAAATATAACTTTTGAAAAATATTAATTTTTTGTTTTTTTTTTTTTAACAGTCCTGTTTCTGTTGCGACAGACCTTGTATATCTATATACATATATTTTTTTTTTGTAAACAGTGATAAGATTAGTTTAGTTCGTGAGATTGTTTGGAATTTTCCATTAAGTCCTAGCATACCTGACGTTTTTATGACTATTTAGATTAGATTAACCTAGGTTAGTACCAGTACTACATTTTACTTTTAAACTACACTGGTCCGCCGAGAAACCCTTCTACAAAAAATTGCGCATACATATGGGCATAGGTACATACATATATTTAAGTGAAGTTTACTCTGAAGTAAAATCCAAAACCTATGAACAAAGAGGTGCATTCCTTCAATATCTGACGGATGAGGTTTTTAATTTAAAGTTGAATAAAACAGAAAAAAGTAGCATGGCTTTAATAAAAGTGATACTTTTCTCGGAAATGCGAAAGCTGAAAACTGTCATGTAAACATTTCTCTCTGCTTTTAAATATTGAAAAAGCTTAATCTTAATTTCTTGCGCTTGCACGTAAATTAAAAATGTTGGAGTCCATATTATGCAAATTAAAACAGTCTACAATGGGAAATGGTCAGCAGCAAAGCTTCTTGATTTTCGATGGTCGAAAAACTTGAGTAAAAATTATGATATCTTAATAAAACTTGGTGCTTTGGCACCACAAGTAGTCCGATACTGTAGATGGGTGTGGCACCAGCCACACTTAAACAAAAACCCATATCTCGAGTCCTACTCGACCGATTTTACTAGATAGATCCTGAAATTCCCACATTACAGTGCGAAAATATGCGAAATAAGAACAAAAAACAGGTCTCCTTTCCTTATTAAACAGTTTTAAATTCCATCTGATTCTGTCACTTCCCAGTTTACAAATCGAGAACTAATCAATTATCCAGATAAAACGAATAGTGCCTTGAGGTGTGCCACCTTATGACCCAAAATTGTTCAAGTGGGTTCAAAACGACTCCAGCCTCCAGATACCAAATGTATAGAACCTAGTTCCTATTGGGAACTTTTTATTGAAAGTATAGCTTAAGCTATAAGACATATTATAGAAGTTCGGTGAGAATCCTTTTCTGATAGTATTATGCCTGTATGTCAAAAACGGGTTGAATCGGATCAATAATTCCTTTATTTAATTAAAATATTTTTTTATATTAGCATACGTATAACTAATATCATCATTTCCAATATATTCTATATAGTAATTTCCGTGTTTCCAATATTTCCTTAAACTGATGTTTTGGTAAAATTAAGTAGACAAGCTTTCTTGAAAATAATTTGGTTTAGCGTTTTATATGATTGGAATTGGTTATTAGACCTTGGTCCACACCTCATATCCCTAAAATAATGAGTTTCGATCCTTTGTCTGGCGTTTTTTCATCTGGTCAGTATAATAAATTTAGCCTCTTCGGTGAAGTTTATGTCAGATATGGCTTATTAAGGGTTGATTTTAATATAATGTTCGCTGACCGGAAGTAAAATATAGTCATAAAACTAATTGCGTCTATGAACTACGTTGGAACTCAATTAAATACCAAATTTGATTGATATACCATTTCGACTTTGTCGATTAATGAAGGTTGAATTCTTTCGTAACATTTTTCATAAATAAGGTTTTGCCAACACCTGAAGGTATTTAGCCGGCTTAGATACTTGCAAGCTGCAAGAGTTTAAAAAGTGCGGTTTAAGTCGAAATTAGTCCTTCCTTGTTTGTTTTCAATTTGTACACGGAGCGTTCCAAAGTAAACAGGACTTTTTGAATCTAGTGCCCCCTGATGGCGCCATTTTTATGTCGACTGAAGTGAAGTTATTGCGTTTTAAGTGTCAGTATGTTTTTGTTATCGGTGCGAAAATGAGCTTCGAACAAAGAGCTTCGAGCAAAGAGCCAACATTAAGTTTTGTTTTAAAATTGGTAAAACTTTTACCGAAACGTTTCAATTAATGAAATAAGTTTATGGCGATGATTGTCTATCCCGTAGCAGAGTACACGAGTGGTTTCAACGTTTTCAAAATGGTCGTGAGGACATAAATGACGATCAACATGTGGGCCACTCAAAATCCGTGATCACCGGAAATTCCATCGAAACTGTGCCTGAATTCAAAAATCAGCTGAAATCATCATTGAAATTCAAGGAAAAGGAATTGAACATCTCCATAACATCGATTTATCGCATTTTGACCGAACATTTAGGCTTACGAAAGGTGTGTGCACGGTTTGTTCCGCACAAATTGACTGACGACCAAAAATTACTCAGAATCCAACATTCGAAGGACGATTATTTGACCAAAAATCACATTTTAACCATTAACCACTCGCCGTATTCACCTGATATGGCACCGTGCGACTTCTTCCTTTTCGGAAAAATGCATTTGCCCATGAAAGGAAAGCGTTATGCAGACGTAGAGGCCATTGAAAAGGCTTGCACCGGTATACACGCAGCCATATCGGCCAACGAGCTAAAACACTCGTTCAACATGCGTTTGGACCGTGCTAAAAGCTGTATTGAAGCAGAAGGAGATTATTTTGAATAAAATAAATTGATTTTGCCGAAAAAACCATTTGTTCTGTTTTACTTTGGAACGCTCCTTGTATAATGAGGTACTTCAACTATATTTTCAACATTTACTTCGAAAGTTAGTAGTCCACCTCTCCTCTTTAGCACGGTTCCTACTTTTTCTGGTGAATGCACAATTAACGAAGTATTGCGCACTAATACAATATAATACATATATAAAAGATATTTTTTGTTTAAACACATGAATATGAATGTGAAAGTTATTGTTTGAGAGCAATAAAATGCAATTGATAAGCGCGTCAAAGTTCAGCGTGATTGCATAACTACGTCAATAACAAGCAAACGAAAAACTCAGTGAGAGGTGTGAGCTGACATATCAGCAACAACTTAAATATTTCAAAATAATGCTTAATTATTTTTTATTATAATGACTTAATAAAATTAAGGTGAAAAAAATTCAATTCTTAACTTATATTTATAGACAGTCAGGGCATTCTATAGAGTTTAATAACTATAAGACGATGAGTGAGCGAGTTTAACAATATTATAATAGTTTGATGGCGCCGATCATAGTTCTCAACAGGGTTGCGAATTTTTATTTATTTTTAATTCCGACTTTGATACGATGTTCCAAATATTTATATAAATATATATTCCCGTAATCCCTTGGGGGAACGTTCCAAATATTTGGCAGTATAAAATTTTTGGGTATAATCATGTTTCTGGGTAAGCAGTTACAGTCTTAGGGCTGTACTCAACTCCCACTCCGACATATTCGGTTTATGGCTTCGCTGAAGTCACCGTCTGTTCACCAGAGGTGCGGCTGCGAGCGGGCGTCGGCCTTGAAGCAAGCGGGTCTCTTTATAAATGTGTATAAAACTCTTTATTACTCGCCTAGCGAGGTTGTGCGCAGGATTTAGGGTTCGTCATGTAGAAAAAACACTCAATGAAAAAGAAACAGCCTCGGATGAAAGATCCCATTTTGATGACGCCCACAGCAAACGTAATAAGGGCTATAATTTAAGGGCATGCAACTGAATGTCCGTTCCCTAAATTGGGAAGGTGCCGAAGCTCAGCTGGTTGATGAACAAGGACTCGTCTACGCAGGTCTTTGTGACATTTATCCGTGATTCGTGGTGAGAGAAAGACTCAGTCGTCGAATTCTTGCATTCACTTCGGTGTATGAGTTGTGTAAAAATTGTGCTTGGCGATTTTAACACCAAGTTGGGCACAGAAGACATGTTTGGTACAACAGTCGCAAAACTCAGCCCACATGCCGAAACCTCTTCGAATGGGTTGAGGTTGACTGACTTTGTAGGAGCCCGATATATGGTTATACTAGATTCCAGCTCAAGAAAGTTCATTAAGTTACTTGGTTGTCTCCGGATCGAAGAGTTCGAATCGAGATCGATCATGTTGTGATAGACGTGCGACATGTCTCCAGTGTATTTGTCATGCGCACGCTCCGAGGACCTAACATCGACTCGGTCCACTATTATGTGTAGCGAAGATACGCGCCCGCCTCTGTACAGCAAAGCACTCCCGTCTACATTAACAGGGAACGCAAGACGTCGAGAAGCTACTATCACAGCCGACAGCGAAACAGTTTTCTACTCGACCTGCACTCCCGCTCTCTGAGAATACTCATCAGCAACTCGGTATAAGCGAACTGTGGGACGGCTTTTCAAACTCCTCCCAGCCTACCTCAGGGTATTTCGATAAATTATGAGTATAACGGCTTGGAGTAAAAGTTACGGAAACACATAGAACGAAATAATATTCAAAACGATAAAGGAAAGCAATAAAAAGGTATAGTCAGCTAAGAATGAGGTTTGTTTTAAGCCCAATTGCTTGGAAATAGTCCCAAACTCTCCATATCACATTTCACTGTTTATCTTTCTTATAGGTGTATTTACTTCATTATAAAATTAGAAACATTGCATTGTAATTATTGTCAAAAAAGTCTTGCGGTATTTTCGCTAGTTGGCGCAGAAAGCGCGTACTTCTAGTTTTATTCGTCGCATCGGGTCATGCTATATCTTTTTGGAAAGCTCATTTCACGCGCTAACACGTGTTTGATTGATTGTCGTTTCTTTTAAGTCGTTCGTGAGTTATAGCTTCGCAAACATGGAGCAAAATAAAGAGAAAATACGGCATATTTTACAGTACTACTACGATAAAGGCAAACATGCATCTCAAGCCGCCAATAAAATTTCTGTGGTTTATGGACCCGATACAGTTTCCATTTCCACCGCACAACGATGGTTTCAACGTTTTGGTTCTGGTGTAGAGGTGGTCGCAGATGCGCCACGCTCCGGAAGGCCTGTTGTCGAAAATTGCGATAAAATCGCAGAATTGGTCGAAAGAGACCGGCATAGTAGCAGCCGTAGCATCGGTCAAGAGCTGGGTATGAGTCATCAAAAATTCATTTCAATTTCATAAAAAAAAAATACAAATACAAGACTTTTTTGAAAAATAGATAAAAAAACTTATGGGATTGATTTAACAAAATACTTTTTTTCTCTGATTTTTCGACTTAAAAGTTAGAACGCAGAGATAAACTCACTGTGTCGTTATCGTGTCTAGTGAAAACCATAACGGCAGTACATTTGAAAAAATGAAAATATAGCATAAAAGTGTATGAAAAGATATTTTTTCTTGATTTTGGTCGGCCAGTTTGTATAACAGTTATTTACTGAATAGATATTGTAGCGTATTCTGAGAAATATACCAAATTTCGCGAAGATTCCTTGTCAGATAAAAAAAGTTTTGTATACAATGACTCGACTTTGATCGGACAGTTTGTATGACAGCTATATACATATATACAATAGTTGTCCAATATCGTCGGTGGCTACAAATGAGCAGCATTTTATGCAAAATTTCAGGTCAACATCTCAATAACCGAGGAACTAATTCTCGTCTACTCAGCTCGTCAATATGATTATTTATTTAATAATTTTCTTTCTAATTCAAGTAGTTCGGTATGGTATGGTTTAGGCAAATAGCAGAAAACATCGGATTTTCGGTTCATAACTGGTTCCAGTTCAATACATTTTCGATCAATACGTTGACTAACTGTATTCCAAATGGAAAAGTACAGAAATATTAAGTATGCGACCGGTTAACCAGGTATACAAATGATAACAAATCGCTCGTGCAACAACATGTATACATATTAATATGACTTATATATACATATGTAAGCTTGTAGAGTAATACCCACCATGTATTATGTATGATACACAACGTGCCATAAAATGCATTTGTACATATGTCAACACGTATGAATTTTAGATTAGAATTTCGCATAACGATCAGCAAATATTATTATTTTCTTCTATCACTCTCTGGCTCCCCTTTATCGCTGTATGTGCAATAATTCAAAATTATATCGATCTAATTGAGATAGCGCCGCTATGATCGCTTAGCATGAATTAACTACCATTTTCATATACGCGTGTAGACATACATATGTTTCCGTAGATAAGCAATGTCATTCTTTCCCCACAGGAAAAATTTGGAAAGAAGGAAACGAGTGTCTTCATAGTTTAAAAAAACCTCATACGGAGGCTGCTATATATATTTCTGGCCTAGGCAACACTAAGTGTTGCCAGGTGCAATCTGACATTTCCATTGGAAAGTTTGACATTTTCTAGCATAACATCACTCAGAACGTTTTGTCATTTAATCGTGAATTGTTTTATTTACAGGGAATTAAAAAATTCTCGGCCAAAAAATGGAATTAACTCGTGAACATTTTCGTGCGATCATTTTTCACAACTTTCGACGTGGATTATCACGACAAGAGTGCATCGATGAACTAAAATCTTTGTATGGCTATGAAGCACCATCCTATAGCACTGTGAAAAACTGGTACAACGAATTCAATCGTGGCCGACGCTCGCTCAAAGACTAATTCCGTGATGGTCGTCCAAAAACAGCCGTTGTGCCAGAAAACATCGATGCCGTACGTGAACTGATAATGCAAGACCGTCATGTAACATACCTTCAGATAGAGGCATGCCTATGCATTTCTCCCACCAGCATACATTCGATATTGCATGAACACCTGGCCGTAAAAAAGGTTTGTTCTCGTTGGATCCCGCACAATTTGACAATCGCTCCAAAAAAGGCTCGTGTGGATTGGTGTAAAGAAATGCTGAAAAAATACGATCGCGGTGCTTCAAAAGACGTTTATAAGATCATCACAGGTGACGAATCATGGATCTATGCGTATGAGCCCGAAACAAAACAGCAATCGACCGTGTGGGTCTTCCAAGACGAGCCAAATCCAACGAAAGTTGTTCGTGGAAGAAGCACTTCGAAGCAAATGGTCGCCTGTTTCTTCGGCAAAACTGGTCATGTGGCGACTGTTCCGCTTGAGCAACATAGGACGGTCAATTCTGAGTGGTACACCACCATTTGTTTGCCTGAAGTCTTCGGAGAAATTCGAAAAACGAACAAGAGAAGACGAATCATTGTGCACCATGACAATGCGAGCTCTCACACATCGGCTCAAACCAGCGCCTTTTTAACCGGTCGAATTGATGGGTCATCCGCCGTACAGCCCTGACTTGGCACCCAATGACTTCTTTTTATTCCCACACATCAAGAAAATAATGCGTGGTCAACGATTTTCGTCGCCAGAAGATGCTGTTGAAGCATTCAAAAACCATGTTTTGGAGGTGTCTCAATCGGAGTGGAAAAAGTGCTTCGAAAATTGGTTTGAGCGCATGCAAAAGTGTATAAATCTTGATGGAGAATATTTTGAAAAACAATAAAACCATTTTCGTTGATAAATATTCCTATTTTCATTATTAGGCCAGAAATATATATAGCAGCCCTCGTATATATGAGAAAGTATCAATCCGTTGGTTTGCTGGAAAAACGTTGAGGTTAAAGGGTTTCTGGACAACATTTCAGAGGTTGCAAAAACGATACTTCCTGTACTTATGTACATACTTCAACAGCAGCGGTTCAGCGAGGAGACAATAAAGTGAGGGAATAATAGTCCCGGTGGCATCACAATGGGTCACCTCCAGCTACCTACCTAAGTTTATATCACTTGGCATTTTTTAACCACTCCTTTCAATGTTTTTAAACTCGAAGAAAATAGCATTATCATGAAAAAATTCAAAACTGAGCAACTTCTTTGTCTTAAACATTAAAAAAGTACTAGTAATAATAAAAAAAATATAAAAAATTCTCACCAACTTTTATTCGATAACAGCTCTATTTAGAAGCCTACACACTCTTTTTTTATCCGAAGTAGCTGTGGTGCCAATATCATGTGGCATGTGGTATCCCTCCTAATAATAACTTAAACAAATATAAATATTAAACCGAATCATGATTCCTACAGGGTAGCGCCATATGCACGCATGCATACACACTATAATGAAAAATGAAAACAAAAGTTGCCCATGAGCACCACTTATCAGCACTGGTACTATCAAGTGTGTGCTCTTAAATGTTTACCTGAGCTGTCAAGTGTGAAAGCATAACATAAATACATACTTATATACATGTCTGTAATAATGTCTATAATAAGTCTATCTATGCATGCTTGAGAGCACCTTATCAAACACTCTAGATTCTACAGCTACCGGTGTGGTAAAGCCACAGAGCATTTAATCACTTAATAGTTCTCACTGTTGAGAACAAAAAATTCAAAACAAAAGTTAGCATGCACTACATGGATGCGCTGACGTTGCTTAGCGATAGAGGGGTGTGGACTATTTATAACAAGTAAGGAAGGGCTAAGTTCGGGTGCAACGGAACATTTTATACTCTTGCAACTTGCAAGAATTGAAGCCATGGAAATACCTTAAGATGTAAAACGTCAAATAGAGGAGAGGATCGGAACCTAAGAAATTGTATATATACTACATACATATGTATATAGTACTCTATATAACTCATACACTGGCCGACAAATTCGGTATAAGATTTCTTACAAAAAAGAAGAAGATAAAATCGTTGAATTGGTAGAAAGAGACCGGCATAGTAGCAGCCGTAGCATCGGTCAAGAGCTGGGCATGAGTCATCAAAAATTCATTTCAATTTCAATAAAAAAAAAAAAAAATCCAATAAAAATACCGCAAGACTTTTTTGACAACCCATTATTTAGCATAAAGTCACCTGGAAGTTCGAAAATTTTTATACTAGGTATATGGAGGCTCAGGGACATATTGCCCCGATTCGACCAATTTTTGACATGCAGACATACCATTGTCAGAGAAGGATTATCCCTGAATTTATATTCTATATTTCACACATTGACCGATATTTTCGGTCAAAAGTCAACTATAGATACTGGGGTCCACATATTCGGTATCTAGGGTCTTGAACAGTTTTGGTAGGATTTGGACAATTTTTGGTCAAAAGATGCCATACTTTAAGGGAATTATTACTGCCAAATTTTATTCCGTTGTATTACTTCTTGATTTGTGTACTGTAAAGTGAATAAATCAAATGGAATTTTAAATTGTGTTAGATGGGAAGTAGGCGCGGTTGTAGTCCGATTTTGGCTATTTTCACACTGCAACTTAGGAATGTTCTAAGAATGATACGTACTAAATTTAGTCGAAATCGGTTAGTCGGGTCCCGAGAGATGGGAAAAACTGGGCGGTGCCACGCAAATTTGGTTTTTGTAGCTTAAGTAGTTTAGGAGATATATACATTAAACTTGTTAGAGGCGTGGCCACGCCCACCTTTTAAAAATTGTTTACCCACAGGTGCCCCTTGCTACTGTGATGCCCTATGCCAAATTAAAATTTTATATCTTAATTTAGTTCTTAGTTATGGCACTTTATATGTTTTCGGTTAATGGCGATTTGTGGGCGTGGCAGTGGTTCGATTATGCCCATCTACGAACTCGACAGACAGACAGTCAACCGGATTTTAACTTTTCTCGTCATACTGATCATTTATATATATATTTATAACCCTAAATCTATCTCGTTTAGTTTTGGGTTATAGATACAACCGTTAGGTGAACAAAACTATAATACTCTGTAGCAACTTTTTGCAAGACTATAAAAATGCAAATTTTTCATTTAACTATTTCATCGTTATGTACTTCGCGCGGCATCTTAAACGCCTAATGCAAAAAATACTGCGACTTAAGTCCGACACATTCTAACAGTTAGTCGCAAAACAGCCGGCGTAGTGGTCACACGGTTTAGCAATGGAGTTCCTGAGCACAGAATGTGCTGCGCGGTCGGCAGGACCTGCGAATACCCTAATGACTTTGCTGTTACAGACTTTGATAGCGAAATTTTGTGGATTAAGTGATCACAATCGATGGCCAGAGGATTATGGCGCGCGCATTGAGAGAGAAGGTGAGTAGCTGTTTTAAAAACTGAATATTCCGGTCAGGTAAAAATTGAAAAAGTGCACAAATAGCTTAAAGGAGTTGAAGAGTGGTAGAGTACTTGTGAGAACAAAAAAATTCGCAAACTTGTGCGACGAAAATAAGAAACGGTTGTTAGTGTAACACATGAACTCATAATTACTGAAAAATTTCCGTTCTTGGCGAATTATTTGATGATTAACATTGAAATGTATATTAGCAAATATCCTTGAGGTTTTAGGGAAGAAATTTACAACGCTTCGTGCAAATACTTGTGATAAAGTAAATGTTATAAGAACATAAACATGAAAAAAATTGGTTTAGATACTAAGAAATTATGAAGTCATGGTAATAAGCTTTCATTTTGAAGTGACTAAGTTTTGTATTAGATAGAGAAGATAGAGATCACTTAGAGGCCTTAAGTAGAAAGCATACCATTAATAAAAGAGCAGAAATTTGTACGAAATTATTTGATTTCGAAAAAAGAAAAGCTGGTGGAAATGGAGAGCCTAAAAAAAGGCCTTTTTCCACTAAAGCACAAATAAGTAGAAACCTCTCAAAGAGTAAAGAAGTTAAGGGATTCAGAGCTTATATTAGAGATATATTATAAATAGTTTCGACGAAAGAGAAAAACAAAACAATTCTGGCTGCGGATAGTTCGGCTAAAGTTGTGCTTCAAATTTGGAATTAAATAGTTTGGAGTAGAAAAGCCTATAAAGAAACACCAACAAAAAATGAGCATTAAAAAATTCTATGAAGTTACATAAGTATTTCTGAAAAAAGTAAACGAATTAATTCGCACAAAAACAACCTCTCCGAAAGCCTTTAGGAATACTCGTACATACTGTACAGATTTAGTCTTCAATAAGAGATCTTGTAACGTCAAAGTTTATCGGTTTTTCTTATCCTGAACAGGGTAACATGAAGCTTGTATGATCCACAAGTAAACGTCGGAGATCCTGTAAAATCGAGCTGAGGCAATTTGGCTACATATATTGTTTGTCTGAACGATCGAAATCAAGTGCTTTATTTCTAAAACGCATTATACTTCCTTCTTTCTTGTTCTAGTAAATATAACTATTTTTTTTATAAAAACTTTGTTTATGAATGTGTTTGCATTATGGCACGTAGTTTGCTAATATATTGCAAAAAATGCGTCATTACGGCTTGTTTTTCCTAATACTTTCCATTGTAAATATTCTCCCATGAGGAAATGCAATATACCTATTTGCATATTAATTTATTTATATATAATGCATAGTTATATATGCTCAACTATGTGTGATAATATTGACAGCTTGTAATCAATGCCAACAAAGTAAGCCCAGCTATAAATCGAATAAATCGCAGTGTGCAAGATAAGTCAGAGTGCGAAAGGCTTTACGCAAAACATTGTCAGATTAAAAAGGATGGTGAAAATGTTTATGTGAGAATATTCAATATACATATATTGAAAGTAGTTTTCATTCATTCAGAGAAGGGTAGGGCTTCTTTTTTGCAATTTCTGAGAAAAATTTCCTTATAAATATTTACATTTTTTAGAGATTTCAACGAACATAAATCTGGTCATTTTAAAAAATTTGTCAATATTAAGGCAAAAGTAAGGGAATAAACAAATAAACTTATCTAAAACAAATATAGAAGGGATAAGTTCGGGTGCAACCGAACATTTTATACTCTTGCAACTTGCAAGAATCAAATTTTCAGTTATACATATATGTATATACACGCAGTGACTGACATTTTCAATCAAAAGTCAACTATAAGTACCGGGGTCTAAATATTCGGTACCTAGGGACTTAAACAGTTTTTTATTGGATTTAAACTATTTTTGGTCATAAGGTGGCACACACTAAAGACATTGTTCGTGCAAAGTTGTTACCCGCTATAATAATTGCTTCTTGATTTATGTGCTGGAAACTGAACGAATCTAGTGGAATTTAAAATTGTGCTATATGGGAAGTAGGAGTGGTTGTTATCCGAAAATAAAGTGTTGAACACATTGAAAAGATCTAAAAAAAACTGTGCCCAAAAAATTAGGTGGCATTGTATTTATTTTGAAAATTCTTTATTTATTCTTCCAAATCAATTTCATCCCCTTCAAAGTAATCCCCTCCCGAAGCAATGCACTTATGCCAACGGATTTTCCAATCTTCGAGACACTGGTTGTAGTCACTTTCCGGGATGGCCTTCAGTTCCGTCTTCGCTGCGGCTTGAATCTCCTCTATCGTATAAAAACGGTGTCCCCGGAGCGGTCTTTTGAGCTTGGTGAACAGCCAGAAGTCGCACGGCGCCAGATCAGGTGAATACGGTGGTTGCGGAACGATATGGGTTGAGTTTTTGGCGAAATGATCACGAATTACGAGGGCAGTATGGGATGGTACATTATGGTGGTGTAAAAACGAAGAATTGTCTTTCCACAATTCCGACCTTTTTAGGCGGATAGCGTTACGCAAACGACGCATAACGTTCAAATAATATTCCTTGTTGACTGTTTGACCGGTTGGAAGGAATTCATAATGCACAACACCACGATAATCGAAGAAAACAGTCAACATGACCTTGATTTTTGAGCGACTTTGGCGCGATTTTTTTGGTCTCGGCTCTCTTTTGGCACGATATTCGCTCGATTGTCGTAAGCATAGATCCATGTCTCGTCGCCAGTTATAATGCGTTTCATGACACCCTGGTAGTCGGAAAGCATCGTTTCACACACTTCAACGCGACGCCTTTTTTCCAAAAAATTCAATGTTTTCGGTACCAGTCGAGATTTGACGCGCTTGAGGCCCAAAACATCCTTCAAAATGGTATTGGCTGAGCCTTTCGATATGCCAACTTCATCAGCAAGGTCTCTAATTGTTAATCGATGGTTTTTCAACACCAAATCTTTGATTTGTTGAACGTGAGCTTCGTCGATTGAGGTTGATGGTCGCCCTGGACGCTCTTCGTTTTCGACACGTTCACGGCCGGCTTGGAACTCACTATACCACTTGTAAACATTTTTTTTAGACATAGCCTCACCACCAAAGTCTTTTTGCACCATCTTCAACGTATCCGCAGCAGAAAATTGATTCCGTAAACAAAATTTAATGCAAATTCTTTGCTCAACAAATTTCGACATCGCAAACCACGAAAACTCACTTTTAACAGCTCACAAAACGAAACGTATCTCAAACACTAATGAATATTTTGACATGAAATTTGACATAAATGTGACTGACAGTACTACCAACCTAAAAAAAAAATAATTCTCCAAATCCTTCGACGCGCGCAGTTTAAATTCAAATGTCACCTTATTTTTTGAGCACATTCACAGTTATGTCTATCTCTTGTAGATATCCCACAATACAATTTTTTTGTCTGTTACCGTTTACGACAAATTATGGCAAATTTTAGAATCAATTTTAACCAATACAGCATTAATCCTTATCCAATTAAATACCTACATTGTTGATTTAATATAGATGAACATGGTCCTTTACAGCATATGATTTAAATTAATATTTTTGAAGATATTACAGATTTAAAAATTGCGGGACGTAACGTTTGCGGCGGTACCGGCCGCCCGGGGCGGCGGGAGCATGCCTATGAATAGCGTGTCGGAGGCCGCGGTTCTCCCTTTAGCACTTTGAATTTAACAGCGATCGGACGCGTTTATTATCGGAGCTCTTCAACGAGCAATGTTTAAACGGAACCGATGAAGTACTATATGCGTACAATTTCAAACTGATTCTTCCTCAAAAATAATACAATTGCTAAGTATTTGGAATAGTAGATTAGAACTGCTACCAAATACACAGTGCAATGTATTATAACTGGCTCAGTGAATAATATACCACATGCATCCTAAAAGACTGATGTCTTAACCTTACCAGCCAACTTTTTCGTCTTCCCACGCTTGAAGACCGGTTCATCATATGCAGTCCACTATAATGTCTGTCGATTGGACTCCAGTGTGAAATGATGGAGTCGTGTTTCTATTGTCCCACACCGATGCGGTTTTATTCGGTTTTATTACGATTAAAGAGCACTCAAACACTTCTCAGAATCAGTTATTCGTTGTTTTTGTTGGATTATGAACTTGCGAGGCACCCACTTTGCAAATTATTATAATAGCAAATGTATCTGCAAAGATTAAACGTCTTGTGTGCTTTTTTCCATCATTCATTACCAACAGGACAGTTTACAACTTGGAAATTAGTCAGATATATGGACCCATCTCCATATATGGATCCAACTCCCTCTGAAAAACAATCCACTATATGAATATATAACACAATTGTGGTGCATTTGAATTTTTTTAGAATTTCTGCCCACTCTCAAGTTACTCTGTTATGTGTACAATCTAAGATTTGTGGCTATGATACTCAGATGAAGAGAGAAATTTTATCAGACTATGATGAATTTCCGCAATATTGATAATACGAATTCTTGAAGTTTTAGACTACTGATAGTCTAAAGACGTCTGGGTGTGTAAAGACATCTAGGAGTCTTTAGACTATCATACATCTATGTAAAGACATCTAGGAGTCTTTAGACTATCATACCTTACTTACTTTCTTCTTCAAATTCTTTTAAGATTTAGTGCTGAACGACATGTGGGGTATTCCGAACCCCGTGAAGGAAATATTTGTATTTGTGTTGATTCGAACTCTCCAACAAAAGAATAAGTATTTATAAATATGTGGACTACTTTGTTCGAATGGTTGCTACATATTTTTATATGCAATGTTCTGTACACCTAGTATAGATAAGAAAGTAGCAGTAATCTTACTTTTTATACTAACTAAAATCTTAATTAGCTGAGATAAAGACCGACAATAGTTGCACAAGTAAACAGCAAAATAATTTATTATTGAAAATACTATAACAAAAACAAATGATAACCTCTGCGCTGAACTTGAAAGTCATTTAAGACATAAACTCATTAAAATAGCTGTGAACTTTCGACTACTTATTACAGTATACGCCCTTTCATGCAGGTCTTGATGATTATGACTTCATTGTGGTGGGTTCAGGCTCCGCAGGCGCGGTTGTTGCCGGCAGACTTAGTGAAAACCCTAACTGGAAGGTGCTTTTGCTAGAGGCGGGTGGCGATCCTCCCATTGAAACGGAGGTAATTTACAATATTAATATTAAAATGGTCTCAACCTCGGCTTGCATAGATACTTATTTGTGTTTGATTACAGTTTGTTGGCTGGCATATTACCACGCAGTTCACGAACTGGGATTGGCAGTATCATGCGGAACCGAATGGCAAGTCCTGCATGGCGATGGAGGGCGGCAAATGTCATTGGCCGCGTGGAAAGATGCTTGGCGGCACTAACGGCATGAATGCGATGATTTATGCGCGCGGCACGCGCGCTGATTTCGACGACTGGCGCAATCGTGGCAATCCAACTTGGGGCTATGATGATGTCTTGCCATATTTCCGCAAAGCGGAAGATTTACGCTCAACCAGCGCTGACTTCAAAGAGGGTGATTTCGGTAAAGGTGGACCCATGGGCTTGAACCGTTATGTGTCGGACAACGAGTTCCGTAGTACGATACGTGAGGGTATGGCGGAAATGGGTTACGGCAGTTCGCCGGCTTTTACCGAGGGCTCTTGGGTGGGTCAGATTGATATTTTGGGCACACAAGATGGCGGACGTCGCATAACGACGGCACATTCACATTTACCGAAAGATCGTAAAAATCTACATGTCGTGCGGTATGCGCACGTTAAACGCGTCAACTTTGATGAACATTTGCGTGCAACCGGCGTAACTTTTGTCCTAAACGGAACGACAGAGCATGTTGCAAGGGCTAAGAAGGAAGTAGTGCTGTCTGCTGGCTCGATCGGCACACCACAAATACTAATGCTTTCAGGTGAATCGTAAAATATAATAACGGCGGCAAGTTGGAAGTATAAAAACTTCATTTGTATTTCTTACAGGTGTTGGACCCAAAGAGCACTTGAAGCAATTAGGTATACCGGTACTTTTGGATTTGCCGGTAGGTCAAAATCTTAAGGATCACGCCAGTTTGCCGGTGGTTTTCCAAATTGACAAGTCCGTTGCACGCAAACCAACTGATGAAGAGCTCGTCGACGCCATGTACAATTTATTGATGGGGCGTTACAGCAAGCTGCTGCATCATGAAGCCACAGCGCTGACCGGTTTCATTAATACTACTTCATTGCATGGTCCCAACCCCGATATTCAAACCACAAACTTCTTCAGTTTAATGCAAAGTCCGGAACTTAAAGGTTATGTAGCTGCGACAGGATTCAATGAGCGCGTAGCGAAGTCTATACTTGCAGCTAATGAATTCACCAACACCTACATCACATATTTGTTGCACTTGAAACCTTACTCAGTGGGTCATCTGGAACTGCGCAGTGCCGACTATTTGGACAAACCGAAAATCTATCCAAATTACATGTCCGATGAGCGCGACGTCCATACATATATACGCGCATTGAACATCTACTCCAAACTACCAGAGACCGAAGCTTTCAAGAAGCGCGAAACTGCGCTACATAAAATCGATTTGGATGCTTGCAACAAGTTCGTCTACCAATCGGATGAATATTGGCGTTGCTATATTAATCACATGACCACAACAGTCTATCATCCAGTGGGCACGGCAAAAATGGGTGCTGAGGGAGATGCCACAGCGGTGGTGGACTGGCGCCTCCGTGTGCATGGTGCTAAGGGTTTGCGCGTGGTCGACGCCAGTATTATGCCAGACATCGTGGCCGCTAATACGAATGCGGCCATAATTATGATTGGCGAGAAGGCTGCCGACATGATCAAAGAAGACTGGACGGAAAAACACACTGAGTTGTAATGAGTCCTAATGGTGCGATTTAGTATATTTCTTATCTGTTAAGATTATTTTTTTTATGTTTGTTTGTATGCCGTAAACATTTTTGTTAAATAAAGTAATTATTACTTAACTCTCTACTTAAGATAACGCATTTCAAGATACCTGCATCATTAAGATTGATGACATGCTGACATGACATAATAATTGCAGTTTAAAGCCAGTTGGAGATGTTGGTCCGATAAGGAATTTTTTCACAAACAAGTTTCAAAAATCCCCTTTTCAGAGATATACTTTTATTTGAACCGGTAATGACGTTTTATAGAACACTCGAATTTCTGCCACATATCGACACACTTATTGTCTTTATGAAATACTATATTTATGTTTCTATGAACTGATAATATGAAACAAGGGTGGCGTAAACTGATAGCACATTCTAAAGACCTCAAAGCGCTAATATAATATAATAATGAAAGAAGGTGATAAAATAAGCAGAGAAATGGAAGAAAGGAAAATCTCAAAACGTTCTTGTTATTGCGGTTTTCAGTACGCAAGACACTGAAATGCTTATACTATTTCAGGAATTGAGTGTTCCCAGAACTGTCGACATACGAATTTTATTTTAGTTAAGGACAACGTCGAGCTTGGAGGTAGAACTTTAAGCTCTTATAATAAAAATATTTAAAACGGAAATGTTTGATGATTGAAGTATGTTGCTTTTAATTCCAAAAGGGATACGAAGATATCAAAGTTCAAAACATTATCAGTGACCAAAATACTTTACTGCCTACACAAAATAGTAAAAGAAAATAAATGTCTAATAAGGTAAATAAAGTTTTATATCGACTTTAGCTGCTGTGTCATAGATTAATATGCATGATTATTAGAGTGATTCAAAAAAAATTTTTTTTCGTTTGGTACTCGGAAAAATAGGTTTCTAGACATCTCTAAGAAAGCCTCTCCAAACATGAGTTTTTAATTGTAACGGGAAGGTCCTCCTACATACAGTTTTCTATTTTTTCTTATTATCGGATAGAAAAATTTATATCTTGCTTCCAACTACTTGAAAAAATATCTTGTTCCTTAGATTTTGTAGTAAATTGAATGCTCTACAAAAAAGGTCCACGGAGGCTGTTATATATATTTCTGGCCTAGGCAACACTAAGTGTTGCCAGGTGCAATCTGACATTTCCATTGGAAAGTTTGACATTTTTTAGCATAACATCACTCAGAACGTTTTGTCATTTAATCGTGAATTGTTTTATTTACAGGGAATTAAAAAATTCATCTCGGCCAAAAAATTGAATTAACTCGTCAACATTTTCGTGCGATCATTTTCACAAATTTCGACGTGGATTATCACGGCAAGAGTGCATCGATGAACTAAAATCTTTGTATGGCTATGAAGCACCATCCTATGGCACTGTGAAAACTGGTACAACGAATTTAATCGTGGCCGACGCTCGCTCAAAGACGAATTCCGTGAAGGTCGTCCAAAAACAGTCGTTGTGCCAGAAAACATCGATGCCGTACGTGAACTGATAATGCAAGACCGTCATGTAACATACCTTCAGATAGAGGCATGCCTATGCATTTCTCCTACCAGCATACATTCGATATTGCATGAACACCTGGCTGTAAAAAAGGTTTGTTCTCGTTGGATCCCGCACAATTTGACAATCGCTCAAAAAAAGGCTCGTGTGGATTGGTGTAAAGAAATGCTGAAAAACTACGATCGCGGTGCTTCAAAAGACGTTTATAAGATCGTCACAGGTGACGAATCATAGATCTATGCGTATGAGCCCGAAACAAAACAGCAATCGACCGTGCGGGTCTCCCAAGACGTGCCAAATCCAACGCAAGTTGTCTCGTGGAAGAAGCACTTCGAAGCAAATGGTCGCCTGTTTCTTCGGCAAAACTGGTCATGTGGCGACTGTTCCGGTTGAGCAACGTAGGACGGTCAATTCTGAGTGGTACACCACCATTTGTTTGCCTGAAGTCTTCGGAGAAATTCGAAAAACGAACAAGAGAAGACGAATTATTGTGCACCATGACAATGCGAGCTCTCACACATCGGCTCAAACCAGCGCCTTTTTAACCGGTCGAATTGATGGGTCATCCGCCGTACAGCACTGACTTGGCACCCAATGACTTCTTTTTATTCCCACACATCAAGAAAATAATGCGTGGTCAACGATTTTCGTCGCCAGAAGATGCTGTTGAAGCACCCAAAAACCATGTTTTGGAGGTGTCTCAATCGGAGTGGAAAAAGTGCTTCGAAAATTGGTTTGAGCGCATGCAAAAGTGTATAAATCTTGATGGAGAATATTTTGAAAAACAATAAAACCATTTTCGTTCATAAATATTCCTATTTTCATTATTAGGCTAGAAATATGTATATATAGCAGCCGTCGTATTATGATTTTTTCGTAAACCCAAACGTTTAAAAGATATTAACAGTTATTATTTTTGGGAAAGTTTTTTATTTCTTATGAATTTTATAACTGAATGAAAAAAAATTATTATGAATGATGAAACTTATAGGCTTTTTAGAGATGTCTAGGAACCTATTTTTCAGAGTATCAAACGAAAAAAAAAATTTTCTTTTTTGATCCACCTTAATATGCATTGATGTTTGACGATGAATATCTCGTAAACGCTTAACTTAATCGAAAAATCATATGAGACCATTTTTATAGAGCAGTAAATTTCCTACAAAATCTAAGGAACAAGATATTTTTTCAAGTAGTTGGAAGCGAGACGTCTTGAATTTGCTGATTTTGCTTTGGAGTAACTTGAAAATGAAAACGATTTTTTTATGAAAATTAACTTCTCCGATGAGGCTCACTCTCATCTGAGTGGTGCAATAAATAAACAAAATTGTCGATTCTGGTGGGAAGAAAATCCACAAATTATTCATGAACAACAATTACTTTCACCTAAATTCACAGTTTGATGTGGCATTTGGACTGGTGGTATTATCGGTGCGTACTTCTTTCCAAATAAAGCAGGTGACACCGTTACTGTCAATGGAAAGCGAAAGAGTATAGAGCGGTGATAACCAATTTTTTATAGCCGCAATTGGAAGAAGTTGATCTTGACAACATTTGGTTCCAACAAGATTGAGCTACGTGCCACACAGCGCGTGCAACAACCGAATTATTATAAGAAAACTTGGGAGATTCGATTATTTCTAGAAATTGTGACACTGAATGGCCACCACGAAATTGTGATTTAACACCATTAGACTACTTCTTGTGTGGTCATTTGATGCCATTGGTTTTTAGAAATAAACTAGACTTTATTCAAGCATTACAAGTCAATAATGTGCTATTAAATAAAAAAAACATTTGAATTTTCTTAACAATAGGTGTTTTTTTTTTTGTTTTTGAAAGATTTAATATCACTCTTATTGGAAAAATTGATATTTAGAAAAATGTCCGCCAAAAAGACAGTTTTCACTTATTTATTTTATCCTTCGTCCAAAACCTAGGTTGTGGTTTTAGTTAAAATATGTAATTTTTGCTTTTAGTTCAAATGATGCTGTTGGAAGTTCTATTGCCAAGACGGAGCCACCGTTTTCTGAAACGACTGCCGCAAGTGACGTCGTAATGGCCGAGTTTTGTATATTCTCCTATGAAAATTTCACAAAAGTCTTTGTAAAATATGAGTGCTTAGAAAAATAAAAAGTTTGAATAAAATATTTAAACTTTTATATGAAACAAAAATTATAGAAAATAAGCCGATTTCTGCTCGATGAAACTCATAAACCCTGAATAAGTACATTTACAAATTTTCAATCACTGTTACGAAATATATTTTGGTGAAAATGTTCATGCAAGTGGTTAATGCACCTAAGCGAATATGCAGTTAAGTGGAATACACACATATACATACTATAATATACATATACATATGTACATATGCAATCTGAGTACAAGTGATTTGGCTTCTAATTTGAACAGCTACCGAAGAGGTTTTAACTTGTTTATCTTGATTTATCTTGTTTTAACCAAAGCAAATTTACTGATTTTTGTTCATAATTAATTTGCATCTGCAAATGTCGATTATTTCATTCAAATTACATCTCCATTCAAGTGTTCAACATGTTATGGTTTGAAAGCCACCGAATTAAAAACCAAAATGGTTTGCGCCTGAGCTGTCAGTAAAGCTTTTAACAAACGATACATTGGCTATCAAAATACTCGTATATAGCCGAGCTTCATATTTGGTTAGCAAGCTTATATGTATGTAAATTATAAATATAAGAACAGTTACGAGTGTTGTTTAAAAAAATTACAATAGTATAGTACATTTAAATCAAAAATTAACGAAAATATAAAATTATAATCGTAAAATCAAAGGTTAACCATTGTGTTTTTCCCCGGCCCCGGAGTACTCGAAGGGGCCCGTTTTTTCGTATTAAATTTGGCTGGATGTTGTCTTCAAGCACACAACGCTGGGGAATTCCGATATCCAAAATACCCAATTCACTTCATTGTCTTTCTAATACAAGGTGGTCGAACAGAATCGATGTCGTCAGCCTTTTGCGAAAAGTCTTTCCGGATTGACACACGCTTTGAAATAAGTTAAAAAACACAACCTTAGTTCAAAAACCTTAAGTCACTCAATGAAAAAAAAGACTTGGTTCTTCAATGCCACCATAGAAGTTAGAAATATAGAAGGCCTTCTTGCAATTTCTGCGCGGCCAGTGTAAAGCAATTTATAATGAATGCAAACTTGTTGTAGAGAATTTAGAGATTCTCGAGGCGATGTTATCATCATCAAGAAAAAAACGGAAAGGACCTACATGAAGAAATTGAATGAACCCTTTTCCATTAATTAACGGGTTTTCAATAGGGGTGCTACAAAAGTAGACCGATAGGGAGCAAAATTTATAATAAAAGCACTACAAAATTTTTTTGAAGTTATACTTCTTATACGAGTTCGGAAAAGGTTGCGATAGATTCAGGTTGCGCAACCTTGCTCAATATGAATCTACGCAACCTTGTCTGCGAAGATGTTCGAGCAGCAAGCGAAGCGGTGACAATCGGCGATCGTTTGTTCGTTTCTTTCGGCACAGCTCGGCTTTTCTACCAACAACACAATGTTGCCATGCTTATGCTGTTGTTGTTTTTGTAGAACAATGTTTCAATTTTTGGTTGGTGACATATTCAATTAAAAATTTCTGTTGGGATTCGAACCTACGTACCTACGTGCTCGTCGTAACTTTTGAAGCGTTTACCACCTAGACCACCATTGACACTTGTATTGCGTTGTTCTAATTATGGTTTGGTTATGCATGAAAGAAATATACAATGGATCGCCGATTGTTACCTCTTTCCTTGCTGCTGCTGCGCATATGTATGTTTGTATGCTTGTTCATTATTGAAGTTATACTGCTTTTTCTTTCCTTTGTCTTTCATTTCTGCGAATTCTCAACTATTTTATGTGCCCTTTTGTTGAAATACCCTACGTTGGTCCATTTTTTGGAAATCGACCCGCGATGACGAGGTATATCGTTTTATCTGACGGCGTGAGGTTTAAGAAGTTCATTTCTAATTTTGTCTTGTGGCATATTAGGAATGATGTTTCGACTTCTGAATGGTGATTTTAATGAATGAATTCCTTTTGGTTGAAATGCTCTGCGTTGGCCGTTGAAAAGTTAAGACTATACTTCTCAGGATCATTCATTTCTTCAAAGAAATTAATGAAATATGCATATTTGCATTATTTCGTTGTCATTTCCATATTCGTAGCAATAGAATTTCTATGGCATAAGTTAAGTAATGGCCACCGATTGTCACCCCTTGCCGCAGTAGCAGCTTCGCCTACAAACATGCGTAAATACATATGCATGTATGTATACGTATGATCGTGAATACATATCGACGCAGATTTTTGCGAGAAGCACCAGAAAGTTGTGCAATTTATGATTTTTAGATTTTGCCATCGTCGCGAAAAGACGATTTGTTGGCAAAGGCATGCTTGGGGAGATAATAAATTATAATAAATTTATAAAATGTGAATTTAAGTTTTCTAGTTTTCTTTCATACAAAATGATATGCATTTCTTGGAATATCACTAAGAAGTATAACTTCATCCACGCGTAGGGACTCCACGCACCTTTTTTTAATACAACAGAAACGGTTTGGGATATCAATAAAATTCTTTACTCCTGTGAAAATATATTCGCACGTACTCCATGAGTCACCATTGCATTACGAAAAAATTACGGTTTGGCCGGTGGTGTCATTGGGCCATACTTCTTTCGTGATGATCAAGACCGGCATGTTACTGTGAATGGGAATCGCTACCGCTCAATGATAGCCGAATATTTTTGGCCCGAATTCGATGATGTGGACTTGGACAATATGTGGTTCCAACAGAACGGCGCCACAAACCACACAGCGAATGTCACAATTGATTTATTGAAAACCAAGTTTGGTGCAAGTGTTATTTCACGAAATGGTCCAGCAAATTGACGACCGCCTCGGTCGTGCGATTTGCGCGGTTAGACTATTTTCTGTGGGGTACGTCAAGTCTATGGTCAACAAGCCAACGACGATTGACAAACTTCGTACGAATATCAAATTGCAGCAGTATTGCTGGACTTCTGCAAGCGTACTGGTGATGGTCATGCAAACGAAATCGAATTCCATGCATAATCGCATCGAATGTACTTTCACAGGAATAAAGAATTTCATTGCAATAACAATCGTTTTTATTTTCTTTTGCAGCGCTCTTATTGAAAAATGCGTTACATCGATGAATAGATATTTGAATGCGATGCTACTGACCTAAGCACCTCTTCAAGTGCCAAGTAAGAACTATACAGAGCATGACTCTTCAAATCGATGTTTTCAGTGCTCAAAAATGAAATTGTTTTAGTTAATGTTTGAGAGCTCGCATTATTTTGGTGAAAAGTGATCCGTCTTCAGTTTTTCTAAAAAAAACAGGCATCATTTGATTGATTTGTTTTTGTTGGATGCGGTTTATTTTGAAACACCCATCTTCTTCACACCCATAACTACTGCTTATTTTCAGGCGTAAATCCATCACTCATCACTTTATATGATGTCACAGACGTGTTCCGAAGCATCGCTATCGTATATCGTTAATATTTCTCTCGTCCAATCGACACGAGCGTTTTTTTTCAATAAATTTTTTTTACTGTCAAATGTTCTTGGAATATTGAATGTCTGCTAGTCCCACTAATGCCCATAGTTGTCTCAATCTCACGATAGCTCATAAGACGATCTTGTAATAACGGTATGCGCACAGCATCAATAGTTTCCGGAGCAAGAACTGATTTTGAACGACCTTCACGAAATCCGTCTTGGTGTGGTCTACGACACCGATTGAATTCACCACACCATCGATGAACACTGGGCTTTGATGGAGTTTCAAAGTCAAAATTTCAATTAAGTTCATCAATGTACTGTTGCTGAGTTATAGTCCAGTCATTTAAGCTTAAATTAGGTAAGAATCTCGGATTTCGAAATACCCAGACATATAAATGGGTATATCGAATTCCGAGGTGAACTTACTATAATGACTGGACTATTAATTTATGTCAAAGAATGTAAAACATACTTGTAGTCTCGCGTAAATGTTCACGATTTAATTTCATTTTTTTGCCCGAGCTGAATATTTAAAGTTACTGTAAATGTATAACATAAAGTATGTCAGGCTTTACGATACAGTTGGCAATTATCAGATTGCAATACTAAGGTTGCCAAATCCCTAAATATAAAAGACAACCTACGTATAATTTAAAAAAAATAACCAAAAGTTTATGTATGAACCGATTTATACATTATTGAATTTCAAAATAGTATAAAAGAAATTTGTTCCACCCAATATCGAGTAGAAAGCGTAAAACACTAAGTTGTATTATTATTCAACAGCCTTCAAGTAGTAAGTGGGAAGCTAGTTAATAAAATTTATTACGTATTAGAAACAGTTCTGTAGGGAGGGGCCCGTCTTTTCAGCCCTGCGAACGGTTTTTCTCTCGGCTGCCTTACCTACATGCATATAAGGCAATGCTGTATAAGTACTAAAATAATTTCAAATTAATTAAGAGGAAAGCCAAACGTGGTGATGAATATGATTATTCGGGTATGGAGGACAATGCAAATAAGTCGGTTTAGATCGGCCACAACATAATCAACTGTCACAGATCCTTCAATACATTGAAGTCAGTAGTTTGAAAGAACTGAAATTGATAGAAAATTTCACAAGTCTTGGAAGAGAGAATACAAATTGGACTAGTAAACGAAAATGAGCGGTCTAGTTAATGACTAAACAATGCATGGTGGCAGAACTAACGACCCCACTACTATTCAAAGGTTGCTCTTAAAGTGGGGGTGATAGTGGCCTGGCATCTTCTTGATTTGAGATAATGGGTTGTCAAAAAAGTCTTGCGGTATTTTTATTGAATTTTTTTTTTATTGAAATTGAAATGAATTTTTGATGACTCATGCCCAGCTCTTGACCGATGCTTTGGCTGCTACTATGCCGGTCTCTTTCGACCAATTCAGCGATTTTATCGCAATTTTCGACGACAGGCCGTTCGGAGCGTGGCGCATCTTCGACCACCTCTACAACAGAACGAAAACGTTGAAACCATCGTTGTGCGGTGGAAATGGCAACTGTATCGGGTCCATAAACTGCACAAATTTTATTGGCGGCTTGAGATGCATTTTTGCCTTTATCGTAGTAATACTGTAAAATATGCCGTATTTTCTCTTTATTTTGCTCCATGTTTGCGACGCTATAACTCACGAACGACTTAAAAGAAACGACAATCAATCAAACACGTGTTAGCGCGTGAAATGAGCTTTCAAAAAAGGTATAGCGTGACCCGATGCGACGAATAAAACTAGAACTACGCACTTTCAGCGCCAACTAGCGAAAATACCGCAAGACTTTTTTGACAACATACATAATTTAATGTCGTATAAATAAACCTTATAAAAGCAAACTTAGACTTATTATTTAAAAATATACAACTCTATATATAATATAATAAATACAATTCTTAAGATTCTTATAATTTTGCAGACAATTAATTAATAAAATCGGCGGTATTGCTTGAATACTGCTCCAACTTTGAGACATGAAAAAAAACAATTAGTAAATCTAATTTTAAAAAAGTCGAATGTAAATCTGTTTAACAACATTCGAGTGTCATTCATTATCACGTGTCCGCCAACCCGCATACTCGCATGCGCAATAGCGAAATAATTTGGACACTTTCACTATTACCAAATTTCGGGCGCTTCAAGTGCAAATTCGAACAAACTATGCACATAAAAATGAAATATAATTGTCTAAGAGTATTTGTTGTTGTTTATATATATATAATTTTCGGCTGGCATAAAGACCAAATACACAGACAACAACAATCAAGCGTAGAGAAATTGTATTAACAAATAAACTAACAGGAAGACAGAGCGGAAAACAAACAAGTGAAGAAAATCAATTCGGCAATTCAAGCAACAAAAAGACACCGATGAGAGCAAAGTCGCAGAAGCCGGCATTTCGTTAAGTACACACATTGTAATTGCTGTTGATTTGCGCTTGCGCACCCTTTGTTTGCCAAATCTGTTTTCAATTACACGCATTAGCATTTACAAATGAAATTGGGTGGCTCAGTTGGAGATCAAATAGTGCGTTGATCACCGTTTGGGTAGCACGAATTTATCGCTTAGATCTATAAAATAAAATAAAAATTGTTATAGTTGTTAGCGATGCTTGCAGTGTCTGATTCCGCAAAATTTTCATGTATGAGTACATAAAGTACTTGAACTCTTCCGAAGAGAGAGAGAGAGAAGAAGGTTAAGAAACGGGCAAATAAATAACTGTTTTCTTTATTGCTTTTTAAAACACGCACATGCGAAAGGTAGATCAGTATATGAATATAAGTACTCACTTTTTGAGTTTTCCTGGACATTCTGGAGCATTCAACAATATTTCTACAGTATCTACATTCTATTCTGAATAGTATCGAGCCCGTAGGTGTTGATCCTCCTATACAACATTAAGGGGGTATTCTGGTCTAGGATTTTGAAAAAATCGATTTTTTTCGCATATTTTGAAAGTTTAGACTTTCAAAAATATGACCTTGGCAGGATTTTTAAAATTCGACTTATTTTCGGAGATACAGCCGATTTTGTGACGTGGCGTCTGTGTTCACTAGAACTGTCTCCTAAACTTTAAACGCATTTTTCTCGAAACTACTTTTTTGAGGTGGTTGACATGATATCTCAAGTTCTACTGAACCGATTTCTTTGAAATTTGGTATATATCTTCTTTATACAATGCTCTATCGTCTCTGCCTTAGATTTCCAAAAATTTTGATTTGAAGTATTTTTAAAAAATACGAAAAAGTCGAAAAAATCGGTTAAAAAAAAAATTTTTAAGTCGACGGCATTTTTTTTTTTTTGAAAATGGTCAACCCGATAGCGACATCCTTACTAATGAAGAATCTTCTTGTTTTTTGTGTTTTAGATCTCTGGAAGGATAAAAGCAGAATGGAACTTCACTTTCAAAACACTTCAGAATTGGGCATCGCAAGTGTGTCTGGGTTTAAATAGGCAGAAAATTGGTATGCTGGAGTTCACAAGAAAATACAAAATCCTCCATGAAGGCTTTCGATAAATGGGCTTTTGACAAATGGTCTCTCTCAAGGACCGCACCAATTACCTTGGGGTAGTCTTGGACATCAAACTGCTCTGGAAGAAAGAGTGAAAAAGTACAGCAATGCCTTATATGAAAAGACAACTGTTGAACTGTTACTAAACCTGCCAACTGTTTTACTGAAAACTGCATTTTAAAATCGGAAATGGGTGTAGGAGAATCTAAGAATGGAAACTCCGAACATAGTGGTAGATAATGGGTTTGGCAAGCACCTTCTACAAGATATTACTTTTCAAGAATAGAATGTTTAGAATAAAAAGAGAAAAAGATCATTGGCAAAAAGGCATGTTAGTTGCGCGCGATACATAATAAGTTAATACGGATGGCTCGAAAACGGAGGCCGCAGTTGATGCGGAGATATGCTGTCTAGAGTTAGGCATAAGAATTTCAAGCAGCCAGAGCAATACAGTATATTTCAAGCAGAGATCTTTGCTATTGGGGAAGCCGCCGTGCTGGCCACAAAAGAATCAGTAAGACAAATCCAGGGTTAACAACTACGTAGATAGCCAAGCAGCAGTGGCCTCTTTGGGCATATCGACCAGATGTGTATTGGGAAGCAGGGCATCAGTGGAGAGTGGCGCCAGAAACAAACGACTTCACTTCTACTGGATGCTAGGTCATATTGATAATTGATGATAATGAGATAGTGGACGAGATTGCCAAGGGCGGTTTATGGTGGTCATCCGATATCGTGACCGACATTGCTAAATTTATGCATTGTTTTTACATGTTCTGGACAAGGGCTTCACACGAAAGGTTAGAATTCGATGGCATGAACTCTCGGGATTAAAAATTGCAAAAGTCATGTGCAATGCGTTAGACCAAAAATACACAACGGATCTTCTTCTTTATTAGCGTAGACACCGCTTATGCGGTTATAATCGAATTTACAACAGCGCGCCAGTCGCTCTTTCTTTTCGCTGTTTGTCGCCAACGGGAGATTCCAAGTGTAGCCACCTGGTCTTTCCAATGGAGTAGAGATCTTCCTCTTACTCTGCTACCCCCGGTGGGTACTGCATCGAATACGCTAAGAGCGTTCCTGCTCACTCTTAATAGCAGAGACTGTAGGAACATATTGAAATGTACACTGATCAGTCTTGTGGCGGCTGTGTCTGACGCCTGCCAAATGAGATAGATCGAAATGACTGCGGAAAATGACAGTAGCGATTTGCGAAAAAAATCAATGGGAAGGTGCAGTAGTTTTGACTTATGAAGGGCGCCGACTTTGAAAACTTGAGTTATGGGGAAAAGGATTTAAAGTACTGAACATTATAAAAACTGATGTAAAAAGTTCATAGGACTGGTATAAAAATACTCGTAACTTCAAGTCAATGTTGCTCCATTCGACTTGAAGTTTAGCAACAATGTTCTTGAAATATTCATTAAACTAAGCAAATACAACGCAAGGAAATTTTAAAAGTATTCATGTGCACCGTTAAATGATCGTTAAGCCGTTATCGCATATTATTTGCCTTTTACTGACGCCTTCGGGTGATAAACAACTACATACATATATATATGTTCCAATTTACTCGCATTTGTATGTATTTCCTTTGATTTTATGTGTGTTCACATCCGCAAATTAGAGTGAAGGGTAAACGAGAAACACTTTACTTTGCCGAATCCAATCACTATTTTGTATCTACGACGAAGTCGACCGTGTTGTGATGACACAGTTTTAAAAGCTCACCTGAAAAAAGAAAAAAAGAGAAATTGTTAGTTTTTTTTACAGTTATTTGAAGTATTTAGTGATTACTTTGAGAGAAGTACAACCAAAAGCAATATGCGTAAATATCCGTTACCTAATGAGGAAATTAATTTTGTTTACAAACTTTTAGGCCGACATTAATATGTCTGTTGGAGTTGTGTACTCATTAAGACTTTTCAGTCATCCAAACCACTTATATAAGAAATTAACACACGCTTTGATTAACGTTGCTAACTCAAAAATCATGAACTTGACGAAACTAAATATCTTATTCTGGGATTGAGAATAGTTTATATAAGAGAACTACGAATATCATTTGCGCTATTGAAATGTATTACTACTGGGACCAAAAAGTAAAGTTAATTGTCATTTGGGCATCAGGAAGAAACATTTTTTTTATTGGATGGTAAGGTTGTCTATAATGCTTATTGTTCTCCAAGTTATACGTTATAGTTCATTGTCAATTTACAGGTCTATTGAAAAGTCTACGACCTGACACATAGATGGCGCTACTAGAATTAAATCCATATGATTTTTAGTTAGCCAAAACGTTCACAAGGCGCGTGTATAAATTTGACAGCTGTCGGATCATTAGTTTGTGAATCATCATCATATCATTTTGAGTGAAGCAAATTTTGTTATTCTGAAAAAAATCAATAAAAAGGAATTTTGGGTAGTGCTTTTTGAAGGGGAAAAATAGAGTTGAAGCAAAAACTTGGTTTGATGATGAGTTTCCGGATACTGCCCCAGGAAAACAAACCATCAGGGATTGGTATGCTAAGTTTAGACGTAGTGAAATGAGTACCGAAGACGGTGTACGCAGTAGACACTTAAAAGGGGACTTTTGGACCAAGTATTTTCTGGGTAGACAAAAAAAAAACCGTTTAAAGGCGAGCTGAAGTGAGAAGGCGAAACATACCTCTCCAGGGTGTGCTAGGTTTGTTAACCAAAAACAGCGCCAATGAAAATAATATTCCTCTAATATACATACTTACATAGCTCGACAAAAAATATTCAAAAGCTTATGAACCATGGGCAGCAAATATTGGGATAGCTTTCATATTATTATACCCTGAACAGGGTATATAAAGTTTGTCACGAAGTTTGTTACACCCAGAGGGAAGCGTCGGAGACCCTATAAAGTATATATATAAATGATTAGTATGTTGAGCTGAGTCGATTTAGCCATGTCCGTCTGTCTGTCCGTCTGTTTGTATATACACGAACTAGTGCCTCAGTTTTTAAGATATCGTTTTGAAATTTTGCAAAGGTCATTTTCTCTTCAAGACATATAGCTGCTCTACAAACTGAACGATCGTAATCAAGTTCTTGTATGGAAAACTTTCACATTTGACAATGTATCTTCACCAAATTTGGTATAGATTATTTTCTAAAACAACAATGTAGTCTTCGAAAAAATTGTTTAGATCGGTTAACTATACATATAGCTGCCAACAATTGAACGATCGGAAAAAATTCTTGTATGGGAAACTTTTGCATTTGACAAGATATATTCACGAAATTTGGTAGAGATTACTATCTAAGTATACAATGTAGTCACTGAGGAAACTGTTTAGATCGTTTAACTATTGCATATAGCTGCCATACAAACTGAACGATCGTAAAAAAGTTCTTGTATGGAAAACTTTTGCATTTGACAAGATATATTCACGAAATTTGGTATAGATTATTTTCTGAGGCAACAATGTAATTTCCGAAAAAATTGTTCAGATCGGTTAACTATAGCATATAGCTGCCATATAAACTGAACACATAGTTAGTAAAAGAAATGCACCTGTGAAGGGTATATTAGCTTCGGTGCAGCCGAAGTTAACGATTTTTCTTGTTTTTATTTAAAATTAATTAAAGTTGCATTATTAATATGAGGGAAGAATTTTTAATAAAACAGTTTTATGAGACTAAACTTTTTATTTTATGTATTTTTTGCGAGTTATTTGCACACTTACATAACTACCAGGAGTAGTTTAATTTAATATCTGTACTTGTGCAATTTGTTTTCTACCACTATGACCAAAAAGATGAAATGTGCTTGAGGCAGCGTAGCTCCTACAATTTAATATTGAAGTGCGCGCATGCGTGGTTTTGTTGTGTGGATGAACGTTTAGCGCAGAGGAGCATGTAGTACATGTCGTTTAATTAAATGTTGAACAAATGTAAGAGCACACATCGTACTCGATGCAGTTTGCAAACAATGCCAACAATTAATTGCGTGTTATTATTATTGGGAAGATGAAAACGCGGTTACTTTCACGCATCTGAACATGAATTTGGAGTAAAACGCAGGCTGCGTAACTACCTACTTCGCAACTGTGAATGAGTAGACATCTCAGTTTTTGCTAGAAACTTGCTTTTCGCCTGGCCTGTATTCATATGGCACACGCAGTAGCTTACATACTATATATCTAGTTATGTAATATTTTTGTAGTTTAAATTTTTTTTCATTTGATTTTACAAGTTTGACCTTCAACTCATTTCTCTTTTTAATTTCCTCGTTTCTCTTGATTTTCTTTCCATTTCAACGTATGTGCCGCAGCAGATGGAGACAGTGAACTGATTTTCCAACAGTCAGAAATTATATAATAATGCTATATATTATATCATACTCACAATGAGTTAGTTTATAAAGCAGGTAAATAAGTGATATTATATATTCGTTATGATAACGAGTGTTACGGACATTAATTTAACAATATATAATAAGATATAATAAGTTATTTACGCAAATCAAAAAACAATAATTTGTAATTGGTATTTTAAATGTAATTCCCATAACCACATACCGTTTATAGTGACGGGTCAACTTCTGGAATTCTATGTTTTATAGTGAAGAATACCAGCGCTGTCTTGGTAGTGCTTTATTTTCGCCCTATCGTTTTGTCATTTTACTTATATTTTCTGCATAAGGTTAGACAGGGTATTTGGGAATTTTCCTCTGATCGAAAGCCTCACATCATCAGCGTAGGACAAAATATGTATTCGCATACTTTTTTAGACCAAGCAACATCTTGTTCATTGTTTAGATACAGAGAAGCGGAGATAACACGTACTTTTTGGAACAGATCTACACATCGTTGACATCGGCGTTGAAATATAAGCATTTGTTCAAAAAATTTCGAGGCCATCCCCTCCAAAATTTTAAGTCCATAGTTTGGACCTTCCCACTGCATTCCCCCGTGCCAAATTACAACTCTATATCTTAATTTAGTGCTTAGTCACGTTCTTGTAGAGGTTTTCCATTAATGGCGGTTAGTGGGCGTGGTAGTGGTCCGATTACGCCCATCTACGAACTCCGCCTTAATTTTTTGCTAACATGTGTACAAAGTTTCATCAAGATATCTCAATTTTTACTCAAGTTACAGCTTGGGTGGTCGAACGGACCGACGGACGGACGGATGAACAGATATTCAGCCGGATTTCAACTCGCCCAGTCATCCTGATCAATTATATATACAGTAGCGGACAGTGAAATCCGGACAACCCGTCGTTTTGTATTTAAAGCACGATTGTAATCGACAAGTGTAATTTTTCGCGGAAAGTTTTCTTCTTTCATTTTATAACAACTTTTAGTTTTTTTCAATAGTTTCAAAGTTTATTTCGTGCTCGACCTTCGTTAAAGCTTAAATATGCCAAATTTAAAGAAAATGTCCGAATTGCAAAAAAGTAATATTTTGATTTTGTGTAAAGAAAATCTGACCATCGGGGAAATGAGTGATAGAGCAAGTCTTCCATCGGAGAATTTCTAAAAAATTTCGATAAAACCAGGTCTCTTAAGACAAAAACTGGCTCTGAAGCAAAGAAGAAGACAAGTTCTAGAGAAGATCGGGTTATAGAACGCATCAGCTTGAGAGATCGCTTCAAAACCGCTGAGGACATTAAAGTAGAGTTATTTGAAGATGCTGGTACGGAAGTTAGCGCAAGAACTGTTCGTCGAAGGCTTCAAGAGATTGGTTTGAACGCTCGTCGCGCCGCCAAAAAAACACTTTTAACCTCAAAAATGCGTCAAAACCGTTTGAGATGAGCAAAAAAAACATCAAAATTGAATTCAACTTGATTGGCGAAATGTAATCTGCTCAGATGAGTCCAAATTTAACCTTTTCTGCAGCAACGGTATGTCCTAAGTGAGAAGGAGAACTGGTGAGCGGTTCAAGGACGAATGTGTTCAAAGCACTGAACAGGGAGGCAGCCGAATGGTCTGGGGTTGCTTTTCCTACTATGGCCTTGGGCAACTAGCCTTAATAGAAGGAACCGTCAATGGGACTAAGTATCAGGAGATACTTGAAACAAATGTTATACCTTCAATGGAAAACCACTTTTCAAGAGCGGATGTTCTTATTTTTCAGGATGATTCTGCGCCCTGCCAACTAGAGTTTATTGCTATAATTTTAATTACAAATTTAATACTTATCCTTTTTTCTTTCTTTAAGGTGAAGAATTATTTATCAAAAAACGGGGTGTCGACTTTGGAGTGGTCAGGTAACAGTCCGGACCTAAATCCCATTGAGAACCTTTGGTTTATAATGAAGGCTCAGGTAGCACAGAAGAGACCAAAGAATTTAGCAGAGTTGAATGGAATTCTCGAAGAAACGTGGTATAACGGTATTGGAGCAGGCACAATAAAAAACCTCATAAATTCAATGCCCGCGCGTATAAAAGCCGTTATAAAAAGCAAAGGAGGTTTGACAAAATCTTAAAAATAATGTTTTTAAAAATATTTTATAAGTGCAATCGACTGCACTGACTATTTTTCGCTTAATACTAATGTATTTAATATATATTATCGTTTTAAAATAAATAATTTAAACATTCCACTAAAATATTAAGGAAAAACTATCATTTTTTAGTTGTCCGGATTTCACTGTCCGCTACTGTATATAACTTTATATTTATTTCGATTAATTTTAGGTGATACATACAAGCTTTAGGTGAACGAAACTATTATACTCTGTAGCAACATGTTGCAATAGTATAAAAACTGACCGAATTGTACGCGTCAGTGGTCACAGTTACATAAACATGTGTTAATTTAAAAAAAAATAAAAATCTTTTTGTGGGAATTGATCGCGCAAAGGAAAAATTATATTTATATATACTTTATAGGTTCCCCGACGTTTTCTATTTATTCAGGGAATAAAAATCTAGGCAAAATACAAGGTCTGTCGCAAAAGAAACAGAACTTTTTAAATATAACTGTTTCTGGTGGCGCCACCTATTGGTGGGTATATGAAATAAAAAGTTTGATCTCTTGTTGACATTTCGTAAAAATTTTAAGACAATTGGATAACTACAATCGATGTTATCGATCAAAAAGTGACAGCAGCTTTTGGTCATCGGCCGTAAAATGCAAAGAGCAAATATTAAATTTTGTTTTAAACTTGGGAAAAGGTTTACTGAAACATTTCAAATGATGAAAAAAGTTTATGGTGATCAGTGCCTATCCCGTAGTAATGTGCATGAGTGGTTTAAGCGATTCCAAGAAGGTCGTGAGGACCTCTGTGACGATCAGAAGTCGGTCGTCTTCAGAAATCAAAAATATAGACAATGCTGATTTGTTTTTACGATTTCGAGTGTGTTGTACACCGAGAGTTCGTCCCACCTGGCCAAATGATTAATGCTGTGTTTTACCTTGGTGTTATGAAGCGTCTTTTGTCACGCATTCGTCGTGCTCGACCACAATACCGTGAGGCAGGGTCCTGGCGCCTGTTGCACGATAATGCGCCGTGTCATCGGTCGACGCTTGTCACTGATTTTTTGACAAAAAACTCCATATTAACCATTAATCACTCACCCTACTCACCTGATCTGGCACCCTGTGATTTTACCTATTTGGAAAACTTCATTTGCCCATGAAAGGACACTGGTTTCAGGACATTTCAGCTATCCAAAAGGCGACGACCGATATTCTCAAGAGCATTCCGAAAATGACCTTAAACACTCATTTGAAATGCTAATTGACCGGGCTAAACGCTGTATCGAAGCACAAGGAAACTACTTTGAATAAAAAATATAACTTTTGAAAAATATTAATTTTTTGTTGTTTTTTTTTTAACAATCCTGTTTCTTTTGCGACAGACCTTGTATGTAGGCACAGCTTTCGCTAAGTTGCACAGAGCGAAAGGGTACCTTGGGTTAAGAATCAAAATAGCTGATCTTGTAGTTCATTTACTTTCAATTGATTACTTGCTGATTTGATTAGAGAATGAACTTTTGTAAAAAAAAAGTTTGTTTTTTTGTGTAATGTATTAACAGCTGCGGAGAAAATTAAAAAAAAAGCTTTGGCGACTACTTCTGATGGGTATAGTAAAGTCAATTAAACGGGTTTGGGTGCAAAACCACCCACCTATCAATAGACAGGTCCGAGCAATAACGAACAGTTCAACACTTTCGGCATTTTTTGCAGGGTCAAGTACATTTTTGGCATTATTATATATTTTAATACCAAGTGCTATTAGACAGATATATGCAACAACTTTATCGAATGTAGATATTTTATATTACAACAAAAATGCGGAAATCTTATAATAACTGAAACTTAGTCTTCGTAATTATCATTACCTTAATGATAAAAATTAAAAATGTAGGAGAGGTTATCTTATAATGTTATATTAATATTGTATCTTCAAATGTTAATAAGCTCTACATTAACTTAATTTTTAGCTTTATAACGAACTTATAGAATGACTTGTCTAACTACAGCAAATCTTACAGTTATCAAACAGTTTATGATACTGTATTTCATAATGCTCGCCTTTCAAAACTGGCAACCCTGTAATCAAACTATTTTCGGTCAAAATCAACTCTTGAAATTACTTTGGCAAAAAGCGTAAAAAACGTGATTAAATCTTCGACCTTCTCAGTTTGGTTTATATTAAATCACACGCCGCGCTTAATTTAATTAATGTAATTACTAAAAGTAAATAATGAAGACACACAAAACTATTAGCAGAGAGCTTACATACATACATATGTGGAGTCTTGGAGTTTAACTGTTGGTATGAAGCACTCATAAATAGTTTACACAATTCGCCTGACCTAATGGGCCATTTGAGGGCAAATCTTACTTGTTATTTAATTTTTTACTGTGTTACTGTAGTTTTGTACTAGCTTACGTGACTATTTGCATGGGATGTAATACAAAGATTTGCTACATATGCAATTGGGCAAATAAATCTTGTTTTTGCATAGTAAAGTTGAGCATTTGAATTGTTATTGAAATAAATCTGGAAAGTGGAATGTGTGAAAATTGTTTAACGACGAAAAAGTGAAGAGAGTGTGAAAGAAAACAATTCATAAAGGTTATCAAATGAAGACACGACGTAAACCGCCATTATCACATCATAAGGAATGTTATGGATATGATCCATATATGAGCGTTTGAGCTTTAATGCAGGCGTCAGACATTAATGGTATTCGTTTAAGGTAGTAGTCTGGTAACTTATGCCTATTTTCATGGCTTCTTTGGAGTGTGTTTTTTATTGGAAAATAAAAATAAATTATCTTGAATATTTAGAGTGTTTTTATTTATGACTCGTATTGAAAATATAAAAAAAAACATCCGTTTGAAAAAAGTGAATACATCCCCCTATTATTATTGTCACTCGCCAGTTAAAACCTCGAAAAAAAATGCACGTGGGCGGCCCGGGTGATTTTGGCTCTTCTTGTTATCTGAAATCAAATATTTTTGATTATTCTTAATCTATAGACACGTCATTCTGGTCGGAACTAATGAAGTTAAATTTCAAGGGTAAATAACAAAATGGCGGACTTTGAAAAAAAGTCCTTTTTATTTTAGCAGAGAAAGGGATGTAAAATAAAAAGTTAGGGGTGAAAAAAATTCTCGTTAGTTCCGACGAGAACTATAAATGTGTAGATCGGTTCAGTAGAAAGAAAGTTAGGACCCGGGCCGACCAGAAAAACAATGCTTTTAAGAAAAACGCGTTTAACGTTCAAAACCAAACTTTATAGAGAGGACTCCGTCCGCTCCAGGAAAGGCTCGATAACTCCCGATGTTGAAGTTTTCGAATTTCTGTCTGAAATTTTTTATGGTCACTTCGTATATTATTAAGACATTGTACTTTCAAATTAAGTAAAAAAAATTTTCGATTTTTTGAAGCCAAGTTACCAGACTACTATCTTAAGCGAATAAGTTTACCAAACTCATATATTTATACATTTACGCACTGCGTTACACGAAATGCTTTTTATCAGCTGTTTAGTTGTCAAAATCATAGATCTAGAGAGTAAGCTAAAAAGTGAAATTTCTCAAATTTTGGGAAAAAGTCCTTTTAAATGATTTATTAATGTTGGAGCTATTTGGAAAAAATGACGATAATATAATAACTTTTGCTTTGAGTGTTCAATACTAAAATCATATCACCTTATTAGAGATGACCAATACAAAAAAAGACGAAATTAAGGAAGACTTTGCTCTTGCCATTGAAGCTTCTAAATATTTTAGATATGGGTACCCTTTTGTTCATCATTCTGTTCCAAAATCGAATAAATTTTTAATAAACGTTTTGCCGCATTTGGATGAAAACAGGTTTAGACAAATTATGCGGGTCGAAATACGTTTGATGTTATTATTAAACTAATACAAGGTGCGTTCCAAAGTAAACACGCCCCTGGTGGCGCCATCTACATATATGTCGACTGGTGTGTTAGAATCTGCTATCTCTATCGATTGTCCAGTGAGAATTTCATGACATTTCATTGATTGGAAGTGAAGTTATTGCATTTTAAGTGTCAGTATGTTTGTGTTATCGGTGCGAAAATGAGCTTCGAACAAAGAGCCAACATTAAATTTTGTTTTAAATTTGGTAAAACTTTCACCGAAACGTTTCAACTGATGAAACAAGTTTATGGCGATGATTGCCTATACCGTAGCAGAGTGCACGAGTGGTTTCAACGTTTTCAAAGTGGTCGTGAAGACATAAATGACGATCAACATGTGCGCCAATCAAAATCCGTGATCACCGGCAATTCCACCAGAACTGTGCGTGAATTCATCAAAAATCAGCCGAAATCATCATTGAAATTCACCAAAATAGAATTAAACATCTGCAAAACATCGATTTATCGCATTTTGACCGAACATTTGGGCTTACGAAAGGTGTGTGCACGGTTTGTTCCGCACAAATTGACTTACGACCAAAAATTGCTCAGAATCAAAATTCGAAGGACAATTATTTGACCAAAAATCACATTTTATCCATTAACCACTCCCCGTATTCACCTGATATGGCACCGTGCGACTTCTTGCTTTTCGGAAAAATGCATTTGCCCATGAAAGGACAGCGTTATGCAGACGTAGAGGCCATTCAAAAGGCTTGCACCGGCATACCGGCCAACGAGCTAAAACACTCGTTCGACATGCTTTTGGACCGTGCAAAAAGCTGTATTGAAGCAGAAGGCGACTATTTTGAATAAAATAAATTGATTTTGCCGAAAAAACCATTTGTTCTGTCGTTTTTTGAAGTCCTGTTTACTTTGGAATGCGCCTTCTAAAATATGATGAAGTGTTCATTGGCCCGCATTCGTGCAAGCAATTTCCCGTACAAATGCAAGATTTAATTATACTTTATAGACTGGGTTCAAGTGGGGAAGGAACAACAATTTCAAAAATCGCAAGTTTGTTTGGAGTTAGCGACGGAGGAGTAATAAATGTGAGTTTTCCATTAAATTGTGCAGCTATGCTTGATCTTATATTTCTTGATAACATATGTAAGTAGGTCATAACCAATAGAGCATTTTGTGCAATTCTGAAGCTAAAAGATAAGTTTATGTACTGGCCAGATGCAGCAGAGCGCAGAGTTTTAGTGGCTGAAACACTCCATGAGCTTCCACAAGTGTTGGCCATGTTGACGTCACGGAAATAAAATTAGCTGAGAAACATACTAAAGACCCAGAAGCATATTTTTCCCGAAAACATGTATAGTCATTAAAGGAAACTGATGAATCAAACTACTAAACTTTACCTACTAACGAGGGTGAATCAAAACGGCTCACCTTGCTATCGCTAATACAAGATTTGAATGCTTAAAATCGTGTTTGCAACTAATATATCTAAAATAAAAGACACATATAATATTAACAAGCGGTTTTATTTAACAGTACTATATAAAGGTTTAAAAAAGTTGTACATTTATTTTAATTCGCTCCTCACTTGCCGATTTAAGTTTTTCTATTTCTAACTTATTTTCTTTTTCCAGTTCCAATTTTAACCTTTTTTTTCCTATATTAATAGTAAATTTGTCAAAGGATTTTCAATGTTTCGTCGTTTTTTTTAATTTTTTAGCGTAAGCGGGGTAAAGGCTGTGACTAGTTAAGGCTCTTTATGATGTTAAACTCGATTTACTCAAAATTTTGATGTGCAATTTTCTTTATAAATCAGGCAAATCTTTATGTGTGCTGATCACTTTCACCATTTGGTAGGGCCTAAGCAAAGGTGTTTTTTCTTTAACGTCACCCATTTTCGGCATCTTCCAACCGTCAAAGCGATGGTTTCTGAAAATGATTTTTTCTTTCAAGGAGGCCTTTTACGACATAGGAAGCTGCTAAAAATTGTAGTGTGCGACGACCAAGATGCGAGCTTAGTTCACTCCTAATCCAGTTACTGATAAAAGAATCCGTCTTTTGGATGATTTTTTCACTTTAAACAGCCAGGAGGTTTTTAGCAGGTGCATTCATTTTTAAATTACACACATTGTCTTCCCACGTACCGGTGCCGAATAAAAAAAATTTTGACAAGTGATGTGGAAACTTACCGTTTTCGAGATTCAAGAGGCTTTTACACGTTTAATATTTTTATTTTCAGCTAGATAATTCGAGCGCTGTTCCCTTGCAAGAATCAAGTAAAGACCATAAAAATTTCGAAAAAAACTTGAGCCAAGGGTCGTAAAGAAGGAATGATGTGTGACAACAAAAACTCAAAAACCAACACAAACAAACCAATAAGGCAACAACCAAGGACAACGACCACGGAAAACGATAAGGGAAAAGTAATCAGCGCAGCTGCAGATAAGGGGGGTCAAAGAGTTAAGCGGAAGTTTAGCTTCCTTGACGCTCTTCGCCAGAGAGCTAGTAGCGGGCGTTGTTTTAGGAAGTTAGACCAGAGAGGATGATTAAAATGCATTCGTTTTGGAACCTTCAACACATGAAATTCTTAAAAAAGTGCCCTCAAATGCTTTGAAAATCGTCTCGCAAGTGTTAGAGAGATGAAATCGGCTGCTCACGAGTCCGCTGATGAATATGTTGAGCACCACCAAGGTCAAAAACACAATGAATACAAAACCAAACGATGATTTTCAGGCTTTCGCTCCGTGGTATCTTGCGGAGGGCATCTCCTTATGAAAAGGTTTTAATGTATAACATTTGGAACAATATTGACTTCTTTTATCATTTCCGGAGTTCCTGAGGATCTGGTGGCAAAGCCAGAGACTATTTAAGGCATCAAACTATAGCTTCGTCGTAGATTTTATCAGCATATTTCCCAGGAGCAGGTTGTGGATAAACTGGTAAGGTACTGCAGGAAACACATGCTGCCCCTAATCATTGGATGTGATGCGAACGCCCATCACATGGAATGGGACAGTACGTACTGCAAGGCACGAGGTGAGTCTCTTTTAGAGTACAAATAATATATGATATAGAGAATGTGTGGTGTGAACCCACATTCATTACAATAAGCAGGAGAGAGGTGCTTGACATCACCTTGAGCAACGAGCCTGTGAACGGATTGGTCTCACAAGAGGGTGTCAGGAACAGATAACCCTCCTTGTCAGATCATTTGGCTGAGGATCTGGATTCGCGCTAAAACCAGGGTCATGAACTTCCCACAGTAACCCGGTTCAGTATAATGGAAGGTAAAATAGCCATATTTCCCAGGATTTGCTAATTTTCAAGTTTGTCAGAATTTGAGCAGGGTTCTTGCGTCAATTTGATCTTGCAGAATACAACAACGTCCCCAACACTACGACGTGTGAAAGACTGATTCGGTGTTCATTAATGGATGCGCTAGCTGCAGCAATGTTCTCGATACTACGGGCATTTTTTTGTCTCACTGGCACGTGAACATTTTGTACTGTGCCTGCGGATTCAAGTTTTTCCACTAGACGTTCAATTGTTGATCTGACAGGATGATTATGATGACTATAATTTGGACATAGCGCTCTTAAAGTTGAGGCCATTAACTCCGAATTTCGGTAGCAAATTTTAATACTTTCAACTCGTTGTTGGATCATATATTTTCCATGGTAAAATGGCAAACCTTATAGAAGAGAAATTTCAAAAGAGCGGGGAAAATATGGCGTCGTTTGCTGTCCCTATTGTTCTAATTTTGTAGCGTTCCCATTAAAAAAACCCGTTAGATGCTGCATTCAGCTCCATCTGTGATAGGTTCGATTGATACATTCTCCGCGGTTTATCCACTAAGTTTTCCAACAAAGAAAAATTAGTAACTGAAAAAATAGGGAAACAACGTTACTCGCAGCCGTGCAAATTTCAATTTATATTTGGGATTTTTTCTAAGTGATATTCTATCTCTAACTCTGTCACTTAGCGCGATTCTTCAGAAAGAATCGATACATGGTCTCAGTGTACATTCCTCTTTTGGATACAATCGGCAAAGATTTGAAGGCGCGCTTTTCTAGAGAAGTATTGGCTGGATTAACTGAGTTTGCTGCTTGCAGAAAAAGTATGTGCTTCGAAAACCAAAGAAATGGAAAATCTTGATAGATAGATGCAAAGAAAAAAGTGAACTTGATCACTGGCAGTGTCATTAGGGACCGAAGCAAAAGTCAAAAGACAAAAAGTATGTCAACCGCACGTCTACGATTTAAAATGTGTTTTTTTATTTTTTTTTTCAATTTACTAGGATTTGATATTTTCGATTATTCGATTAGAAATTACTCCACTATGATACTAAACTGTATGAAGACTACTATATTTAATATAATAATCTTCATGTTTCAAGTAAATGTTTATTTCTCCTCTCAAAAACTATTTCTGGATCCGCCCCTGTCTTAACAAACAACTCGTTAATGGTCATTATTACAAAAATAGAATTAAATCAAACATACAATTGAGTTGCGCATACAAAGAAATATAATTTGTCACTATTTATTGCACACCCTTGAGTATCAACCCTTAAGTTAATCAACACAGCAACGTAGCAATAAATGAGCGCCAAACGGTTTTGCGCACTTGAACCGTTTCGTTGCAACGCCAAACCGGCTGGGAGCCAATGCGAGAGTGAGCGCATTGCGCACGCGCACAGACACTACAAGCATACCGGAGCGCTGAGCGCTAAGCCAAGTTAATAAGCCAGGCAATATGTTTGTTAGGCATTTAAGCCCGCGCAGTGAGTTACCATGCATGACCGACACTTGTGCACCAGGCACAAGAGATTCGACGACACAGAAGCAAAACGGCAGTGCGCCACTGCAGACGTGTTTAACGGTGCAACGGTAGATTTAAGAAGAAATTTCTATGCGCAGAAAAAGAAAAAAAGTGTTGTTTGTGTAAGTGAAGTGAAGAATTGAATTGGACGTGCGACACGGGACATTTGTGGCTGCGCATTGCACGACTCAAAGCATTTCGATTGTTGTTAACAAATTAACGGTTAAATTGTAGTGGGCGCTTGCGCCAACACAACCGTAACAAACGAAGTGGCTTGCGCAGGAGAAATGCCTTAAACGCGCCAACGTGACGAAAATGTTTTAAGCTTGTGTACAAAGTAAATTCCAATATCACTTACCGCGCGTCACAACAAAAACAATGCACATATATGCAGTGAAAATAAATTGAAAGTAAAAAATGCAAAGAAAGTGTGCATATTGCTAAGAAGCCAAAAGCGTGTAAGTGCATGAGTGACGCTACAAGGCGCAGAACGTGTATATCTGCTTTTAAAACCCCCTAAATCACAACAACTACAACAACAAGATTTTGTGATAATTATAGTAAAATATTTAGCCATAATCCCTGAACGCAAAATATAGAAAATGGTGCTTGGTCTTGGTCTTGGCGCCGCTGCCGGTGCCATATTCAAGGCAAGCGCGGGCTCAAAAGCCGCCGTCACTGCTGGCGCCGCTGCAGTGGGCGCCTCCAAGTTGGGTATAGCTATTGCAGGTGCTATCAAAATCGCCACCACCATTATTGGTGTCAGTAAACTGGCCATTCTGCCGTTTTTGATAGCCGCCATTGCCTACTACAATTACGATCTTTTCGATCCGGAAAATCGTCCGTTCAATGTGCCTGCGGTCTCATTGGCCTATGATTTCATCATTGTGGGTGGCGGTTCGGCAGGTTGTGTGTTAGCTTCGCGGCTCTCCGAAGTGCCGCATTGGCGCATTTTGCTGCTCGAAGCGGGCGGTCAGGAAACAGAGATCTCGGATGTGCCGCTGCTGTCTTTGTACTTGCATAAAAGCAAACTGGACTGGAAATATCGGTAAGTGTTAGTCAAGAGTAGTTAGAAATTAAATAAACGGTCGAGAATGAAAAGAAAAAATTAAGTGTGAAGAAACCTGTATCAAGTGTAAAGTATAATTTAAACCACTTATAAAGATGATTTTTCCTAATAAGATGGTGTGTTGTGTTGGTTAGAATTTGTATACCAACTAGTTTCTAGTTAAACATTTGGTTTATTATGAATAGCGTATTCTTAAAACAAAACTGATGAGCCTTCTACATAGAATCACAACAGATCGGGCAACTATAGCATCTGACTGCCATACAAACTGACCGATCATACAAAGATATGGAAACATTTCTTAGTTTACGAGCTCTAAGGCAATGCTATAATACTCAGCAATGTTGTTCAGATCGGACAACTGTAGCATGTAGTTGCCACACAAACTGACCGATCTCAAGTCCTTGTATGGAACACTTTTTTTACGACGTTTCTTCACGAGATTCGGCGTAAATTATTATTTAAGGCATTGCTCCAATATCCAAGAAATTTGTTCAGATCGAACCACTTTGGTATATATGTAGCTGCCATACAAACTGGCCGATCCAATTCAAGTACTTGAAAAATAACAAAGCCGTTTTTATTCCGGAAAATATATCAATTATATCATATCGTATCAAATTCAGTAGAAATAATTTCAGTCAATTTTTAACGTAAATCTGTAAACGCATTAGGCATATTTTTGAAGAAAATTTACGACAAACGCGTTGCAAAGTATTAAAAAAATTGTTTCATTAATTAGCATATAATAAAAGTTTTGTATCATATTTCTTAACTGATTAAAAAAATATTTTATACTTATATTCAACAAATTGAACAACGTAATATTTTGAAATTATCATCTCGCACGAAATGCCATTTAAAAGCAATCAGCTATTTTTTCCTTATGATAATTGAATTGAAAGTAAAAGCAAGCAGAGAAAATATTACGCCTGAGTTGGATTTTTTTTTTATTTTCACTCTCGCTATCTAGCAGACATAAAAAGTTAAGCTGCGCAAACGGCACATTTCTCGCTGACGCTTCGTACACGAGCGCAAAGCCAGACGAGATAAAGAAAGATAGAAAAAAGACAGCAGGCGTCTAAAGTGACACTAACGCGGCAAATGATGATGTTGTTTTTGTTGTTATTTATATTAATTTTTATGCAGCACAAATTGAGCACTTTACCATAAAAACCAATCAGCATTATAAAATAAAAGATCAGTGTGAAGATGACAAAACAAAACGAAAGTTGGTCAACAAAATATGTAAACTCACAATGACTTGAAGATTATATTTGTTAAAAAAAATATGTTTAAGATTTAGTTTAGTAAAGGAAGAGCGCTAATTGTAGATTGTACAGAGCGAGTTACTTAGAATTAGATAAAAATTTAATAATGCCTTGCCAAACTTTCTTCACATTACTGTGGAACATTGGCCTAAGTTACACTAGTTTACAGTACATTTGTTGCCGAAGAAATTTTAGCTGTTGCTGACTACATATAATATGCTAATTCCAAAAATATAATTTAAATATTTTTATCAGCTCTAGTTTCAGAGTTTCAGCCATGTAGGTATTACACAGAAAAAACATGTATTTATTAAGAAAAATAATTAATCATTAAATTCTAAAAAACTTCGTTTTAAAGCTCTGCTCCGATGTGTAGACTTTGGAAAATGACGCATTAGAGACCAACAATAGTCAGACATCATATTTGTATCCCAGAAACCCTGATGGCGCTCTTCCATGACGCTTAAGTCTTGATGCATACGCTCTCCTGCTCTTCGCACATATCTCCTAAATTTTCCGGAAACCTCTCTAGGTGACTATGGAAGAAGTGGAGTTTTATACTCATATTGCATCCCATATTTTTTATTTGTAGCAGAAGGTCTTCTACAAGTTCAATATAATTTTCAGATTTTTTATTTCCGAGAAAATTCTGCATCACAGATACGAATGCTGTCCAAGCCTTTAGTTCTGACTCAGTCATAGAATTTCTAAATTGAGTATGTGTCGTAAGTTGTCTAATTTGGGGGCCATCAAAAATTCCGGCTTTAATCTTTTCCATAGTGAGCTGAGGAAATTATTGTCAAATGAAAGAAAAGCAGTTCCCATCTTTATCTAGTGATTTTATAAACTGTTTTATGATGCCCAGTTTTATATGTAGTGATGGTGGAAGCATAATTTTGTTACGAGCTACTAATGAATTGTGGACTATATTGTGTTTTCCAGGCTCCATTTTTTCTCTCAAGGGCCAGTTTTTTCTCACCCAATGCTCTTGTTTAACTCTACTGTCCCAAAGACATATAAAACAGGGAAACTTGGTATAACCACTTTGTTGACCATTTTTAAATCGACACAAATTTGCCAATCATGGTCATTGTATTTTACTTTGTTCAAGACTAGCGAAATGTTACAATATTCCTCCTTTAACTTTGTACTGTGGGCAATAGGTATCCCAGCGGATTTGTTTCCATTATGTAATAGAATACATTTAAGGCTACGTTTTGAGCTGTCAATGAATAAACGCCAGTCGTTTGGTTCGTATCGCTTCAAGCCCATTTTTATCAACAAGTTTTTGATATCTGAACAAAAGGTAATGCCGTTTTCTACAGAAAAATAACGCCGTAATTCTGCATCTCTTTCACGATAGAAACTTATTTTAGTATCTGAGGATAGCAAATTTTTTTTCTTTTAGTCTTGATGCTAACAATTCTGAAGCTTGTTTAGAAAGATTTAAATCTCTTACAAGATCATTCAACTCATTTTGGGAAAAGCGTTTTGGCTCATTAGACATACCTTCAAAAACAGCATCATTTTGTGATGAGCGTGGTCCTTCAATGTCTTGCTCTAACGGTTCAGTTGTATTTTTAGGCTCAGAAGAGTTAGATGAACGCTGCACTGGACGTTGCACACAACTAGTACTTGGGTACTGCCATTTAGCTCGATTTTTAGTGTTTAAACCGTTTATGTTCACAGTACAAAAATAACAGTCTACGAGATGATTTCGCGGTTCTCGCCAAATAATTGTTGTTCCAAATTTAGAAGCACTTCTTTTACCACTTTTCCATAATCTTTAATATTCCACACAAGATTTACAAACACAATTGGGAGCTCAAGAATTCTTATTTTTATCCAAGAGCACCCCAAAATACTCAAAATAGGTATTTTTCAACAACTCTGATATAACTTTTCTACAATTTTTAAACACATATTTCCCGCATATGTAGTAAAAATGATCTGGTTTATTTAAACAACGTCTTCTTGAACTACTCATGACGCAAAAACTTGAGAAACTAATCTTAACACAGTAAAATACGCCTGTTTTCGATTAATATATATGCTAATTCCACCCAAATGCCTACAATAAGTCAGAAATCACAAATGACAATAACAATATAAATACAAATAACAACAACAAAAATTTTAAATTTGTTGAAAATTATTACAAGACACTAGAGGACCCGCGCACGTGACTGATACATAGGTAGTACTACCAATACCATCTATATGATTTCTATTAGTCAGATTATAAGTATTAGTTAAGGAATAATCGCATTTTTGGTGAAGCAACAAAAATGAATCAGAAAGCATTTCGTGCGTTAAGAAAGAATTGGTTTTTGGGGTAAAAATACTATTGAATTTGGGCTGTGCATCAGTGAAATCAATCGAGTCCAATCGATTGTCAGTCTGGTGGACTACATATTAAGAAACGGTGGAAAGACAAAAAAAAAGTCGGCTGGCAAGGTTATGGCATCAGTCTTGCAATGCTTCGAAAAGATTTCTGTATATCTCAAATTTTAATAGACCTTTTTATCAACACTTCAGTTATGCCGCTATTTTTTATGCCAGATCTTTTGCAATGTTAAATTGCCTGTCAAGATACCCCCTCCAATAGTTAGCAGGTATGAAAAAAAATGTTATGGCTACCCATAGATGTATTGAATCACCCAATTTATTACTTAAGAACGAATAACTCTGTCCACGTTTTGAAAACTTGTCTACAGATGTCGCCTTTTACTTTGGCATCGTTTTGTTTATTGCACGTTTACGCCAATTTAAGGTTTGCATATTGGATACTGCGATGGTAGCGCAATCTATCGGTCAAACATTCCAAAATTAGCAATTAATTACAAATGAAAAATTAATTTAAAAAAACATTTTCCAGTGAACCAAATTGTAAATCTAAACCATTCTCGAATCTCCTTGAACACACACAAAAAATTTCATCAAAATCGGTTAAGCCGTTTAGAAGCAGTTCAATTACAAACACACGGTCAGATGATTTATATATATAAAGATTTGGTTTAACTCAAATTATTCAAAATAGTGTTTGTTATAAGGCTTGAGCCCACTGTGGGTATTATATGCAAGGCAAATGCGGACTTGATTTATAGTGACCCACAAATATTTCTATTTACAACTTTCCTTATCTTTTTTTACGTGATTTTTTTTTATTTTTCCCACCAAACTGGTCTCCAGAGTTATTTTGGTTGCCTAGCATTATTGTTTCGCTCTTGACCTATTAATAATGACATATTATTTGTTGGCAGCTGTTGCACATACACACATACTTACGTATATGTATTTCCATTAATTATTATTTTGATATTTCCATTTAATTTTTTTTTTACAATTTGCTGTTAGAGTATTATTTTATCTTAATTTGTTAAATTATGGTAGTCTTTTCGTATTTCTAATCAAACTTCATTTTTTTTGATATTGATAACGAACTTTAATAAGCCAAATATGTACCATTTTAGTCGACCACTTTACGCCATTTCTTCACTAGAGACATTATTCCATCAGTGTAAAACTTTTCTGGTTTCTGGGCGAAAAACTGCGACAAGTAATTTACACAGGCTTCTCTTGAAGCCAACCTTACTTCATTATGGGAGTTCTGCATTGACCGAAACAAATGGTAGTCCGATGGTGCAAGGTCAGGGCTATAAGGTGGATGCATCAGACAGCGTTGTCCTGATGGAAGACGAAGCCCTTTCTGTTGATCATTTCTGACCATTTTTTCAATTGCTTGCTTCAATCTCATCAGTTGTAAAATGTAGAATCAATCGTTCGACCAGGCTAGAGCAACTCATAGTGGATGATTCCTCTCCAACCCCACCAAACACTCAGCATAACCTTTCGAGGCGTCAATCCTGGCTGTACGATCATTTTTTGAGCTGCATCACGCTTGGACTATGATCCTTTTGGCACATTACATCCACTTTTCGTCTCCTATTACCATTCGCTTCAGAAATGGTTCGATTTCAATTCGTTTCAGCAAATAATCGCAGATGTTAATTCGATTCATTACTTAACAGACAATTCATGTGTTACCCAGACATCGAGCTTCTTTTGCAGCCAGCCTTTTATAAATGGTTCAAAGCCGTTTGATGATGAATGTTAAGTTCCTTAGCGATGTCATGGCTGCTTATGTGACGGTCTGGTCAATATTTTCCATAATTTCATGGACTTTTTCAACGATAGGTCGACCAGAGCTTTCACATCGAAATTTTCAGAACGGAAGCGAGCGAACCATTGTTGGCTAAATGAACTGATACAGCATCGCCTCCGTAAACTTCACAAATTTCATTGGTGGCATTCTTCTTCTTCATTATTTTCACTCATTTTTGAACAGTTGTAACTTTTTTTCAACTTCCCCGAATTTCATGTATTTGGTTTAATGAAGCTCAAAGCCTTACCTTTCTAACGCTATATGATATGACACAATGTGTTTGGCAGCACTGGTGATATACGACCGCAATCTATTGACAATTTACTGACAAAATACGAAAAGACTTTTTCGACTACCCTAATTATCTATTTATTATTATTTTTTTTTTTTTTAATTTTAAATGTTCAAAATATTTTTGTCATTTACAATTTTTTTTTATAATTAATATATTGCTTTTATTATTAATTTATTTTTTATTTTTGTCATTACAATTTTTTGGCTTAAATTTATTATTAATTTTTTATTTTTATAAAATTACTTTTCTATTAATTTATTAAATTTTTTTTGTTTTTAATACTTAATAATTTAGTTTATTTCTATGCGTCTATTATGATTATATTTATATGGAATACGTCTAAATTTTTTTGTAATTTTCTATTAATTTCTTTGTAACATATTTTTGTAGGATAAACTTTATTTGCTTAATTTCTCATTTTATTACGTTTATTTGCATTTATGACACTTATTATAATTTATGATTAGCAAATTGGTAATTTCCGCTCACCGGCGCCAAGCTGAACGCATGCGCATGCGTGACATAGCCAAAAAAAAACTCTGGGCATTCCGCAAAGGTTTTTTGTTTAGTTTTTGTATTACACATACAAAATGTGAGTAAGTATTTACTACAATGTGCGCATTCTCTCGCTCTCCTATAATTAGCGCGCTCTTTTGTTGAGGCGTGTGTTTTTTCGTAATCATTCATATGATTGCAGAAGAGATCTTGTTCAACCGGCTTTTGAATGGCTACCGCTTTGTTGCTTCATGTGTAGAAATTATGCTATGGTTGTTTTTGTTGTGTTCATAACATCCAACTGCTACTTTGTGGTTGGGAAGTTTCTTAAACTCTTGGCTTACCGCATTACTGTTATCGTTCAAACCACTTGTTTATCTTGAGGCAAAACATTGTGATACGAAAACGTTGTTGTTGCAATGCATTGTTGCTTGATTGTTGGTTTATATTGAAAAATTTCGTAAAATTCACCACAATTTGGTTACTGCGATTGCCGTTATTATATGTTGCCGATCTAATTGCATTCATGTGTGAAATGCGTTGAAAACTCAAGGTGATTTTGGATTACGAGAGCCGAATCAAGTGTTAATTACTCGAAAGCCACTTCGTTATTACTAGCAGCAAATCATTGTTTACATATTTCTGTTGCGGTCTCTTGAGCTTTAGTTTTTCATAAATCCACACTTGAAGTTCGCTGCTTAAGTCTTCGGTTTCCACTATTGATTGCACTTCTTTGCTTATCTCGTCAAATAAGAAGCAATTGTATATAGACAAAGCGTAAGCAAACATGTAGATTGTCATGCCATTACTGTTAATTACAACAGAGCTCGGTTGATCGTGACGCATCAATGACGACAATGTCAATAAATGCCTAGGTAAAACCATGACAGTGAGGAATGAAGGTGAGGGGTGGTGTAAATACAATGAAGTGCGAAGAGGCAAATCGACATTATGAAACCGAACACAAAAAAAACAAAAAAAAGCAATATGATATAAACTTATTTCAGTAAGAAATAAATGCAAATAATAAAAACATACATAAAAGAAAAACAAAATAAAGAAGGAATGAGTTAACGACATATATAAACAAAAAAAAAAGAAATAAAAAAAATAAAAAAACAAAAAAAAAAAAAAAAAAAAAAAAAAAAAAAAAAAAAAAAAAAAAAAAAAAAAAAAAAAAAAAAAAAAAAAAAAAAAATAAAAAAACAAAAAATTAAATAAATATGTAACGCATAATGATATCTGTAAATGAGAATAGATTACGATTTAAAAACAAGCTCTACAGGAAAATTAAAATAAAATAAAAGAAATATGAAACTGGCGTTCATACTAAGGATCAAATGGTTCGAAGATACAAACGTCAACGTCTTCGAGATGGCCAATGGCAATGTTCTTCAATATGCTAGTCATTTATTCACCAGCATCATATCTAATATACTTGTATTATAAAAATAATAATCAGAAAAACTAAAGACTGTCGTAAATTTTTGCATAAATTGCGTGAAGAAACTTGCTTTTACGAAGATTGCCGTAGAGAATATTTTGGGCCATCCAGTAGAACTTTTGCGCCGCGTCTAGTTCAGTGGTTCAAAGCTGGAAGGAAAAAAGTCAAAGGATCTTGCGATACGTGAATACTGCACAATGCCTTGAGGAGCCTGCTTTAGAAGCTTCAAAAAATCGATTTTTTTGTTTTTGCTTAAATCTCTTTAAAAATAATCTAAGAATATGTCCTCAAAGTTTTAGATGGGAATTCGAAATATTTTCGAAGCTAGAAGGAAAATAGTGACCGAGCGTCTAGCAGATATATGAGCGATTGGGCAGAAAGTGAAAACTTTGACGCGCGATTTCTCGGTTTTTCATTTTTAGGATTTTGCTTAATTGGCGGGCAGGATAGAAAAAAAACTAAATGTCGTATGGAATTGGGGCAAAGTTTTTTGGCATTAAATTATCGTCTATTTAAACTAAAAAAAACTAAGAAAAGTCAAGTTTGAACATATTTTTAAACAACATAAAGTAAATTTTTTTGGTCAAAAACCACTTTTTTTTTCAATTTTTAAAAAAATTCTAAAATTTTACACTTTTTTTTGGAATTTTTTTTTAGTTTAACTAGAAGATAAATTATTAAAAAATATGAATCTCTTTGAATTTTTTGTTTTCAATAAAAATTGCGACCTGCAGCCTGCTCGTCGTTCGACATAGGCACATGCAAGATGCATCGGGCAATTGCTTCTCAAAGGCAGAATATTAAAAATTTCGTATCCCAAAAATTTGTAAATGATGTTTAAATATATATAACTATAAGCCCTAGAAATTTCGCTTGAATCACTTATTTATTTCCCTCCCAAAAAAATTCTCAAAAAAATTGATTTTTTGAAGCCTCTAAAGCAGGCTCCCCCCTTAAATGTTATAATTAACAGTATATAATATATAACAAAAGTTAATTGTAGTATTTTTTAAGCCATTTTCAGTTCAGTTTCTATGCTTACTACTGTGAGATCAGGGCACCGGGTTGCTTATCGGAAGATAGCCGAAGTTTAATTTCCGATTCTGCAGCTTAAAATGAAATATTATTTTGTTTTGATGTTATTCACTAGAATACATCGTGGTGGGCACCCGGGTATTAGGTCATTAGCATAAGGATGCAAAGCAATACAATTATAATACTGAAGATATAATAATAATAGAAGAATTATAAATAAAGCACAAAAATTTGCCGAAAATAATACACTTGTTTATATTATAAAAAAATTAAATTAAATTCAAAGTAATAAAAGAGATTTATATTAAAATAAAAAATCAATGATAAAAAAACTGAAAATAAATTGAAAGTAAAAACACAATAATAATGATAAAAATCTAAATGAAATTCAAAAACTGAAAATTCTAAAAAAAATATATATTGAATCTAAATTGAAAGTATTAAAATACTACTAAAAATATACTTTAATTAAATTACAAAATAAATAATAATTATAAAAAAAATAATACAAAAATACTGAAAATAAATAATAATATTATAAAAAAGCACAAAAATTTGTAAAATAATACACTTGAAAAATAAAAAAATTCTAAATTCAAAGTAAAAAAGAAATATATTATAAAAAATTAATAAAAAAAACTGATTAAATTTCAATAAGAACACAATAATAATATAAAAATTAAAAATATCAACAATAAATCAAAAAAATATATTGAATTTTTAAAAATACTATAAAAACATAAAAAAATAAATTATAATTTAAGTTATTATAAAAATACTGAAAATAAATTTAAATTAACAAAAAAATATTAATAAAAAATATGCAAATTAAATAAAAAAACATAGTTAATAAAATTAATTTCAATAGAAAGTAATTAAATAATAATAATTCAAAATATCAACAATAAATCAAATAAATTTTTAAATTGATAATAAAAATAAAGTAATTAATACAAAATATTCATATTAAATAAAAAAAATTATTTATAAAATAAAATATAAAAAATTATAATTATTAATTTAAAGCAGACACATAAGAATAAAAAAAAAATATTTCCAAAAAATATGGAAAAACTACAATTATCCTTTTGGAAATTATTTATTTAAAAAAAAAAATATTTCCCAAAAATATGGAAAAGCTACAATTATCCTTTTATAAATTATTTAATAATATAAAAAAAATATTATTTTACTAAAATATTTATTTCAATATAATTTAATAAATATATATAATACCAAACCCACAAGCAACTTTAATCAATCGACCGTAATTTAGCTGAAAGAGAAAACTGGGTCACCTGTTTATAAAGCTGAAGCAAGCGACTGCGATGAAAAGCCGCTTTGATATACACTTTCGATGCACAAACGTATATTAGTATGTGTGTATGTAGTATGTAGTATTTTATATACTTTTATTTCCAAACAAGTGTGTTGTTGTTACAGCAACAATTGACATATTTGCCAATCAAACAGTATGCCAGCAGTTTGACGGTTAAGTTGACTTTTCCCAGTTGCGGTGGATGTGTTGCAAGCGTGTGGTGGCCTGTTTGCAGTCATAAATACATGTTTGTTTTTGCATTTGTGGTGGCTGACCGCATGTTTCAACCGCGCAGTTTTGAGGATGAAAACATATCGAGAGTAGTAGTTTTTATTTAATATCATTTGCGCGCGATTTTTAGAAATTTTTCGCGCTAAAATCGGTCCATATACATATATAATATTAGGTTTTTCTGTTTTATAAGCTTATACAATATATCGAAATATTTTTGTTGAATCGATTTGTTGCACAAAATAAATGTAAATGCTCTTAAAGCAAGTGAAAAATAAAGGTGAAAGTGACTTTTGGCTGCTTTGAAGATATATACTATATATCGTCACCTGAAATGCAAAATAACGTATCATCAAAAAAATTGGAATTGAGTATCTTATTGATTACGAATCACTACTTCAAATTGCATACATAATATTACATATGTCCAACATTTCCAGAGCGCTAATATATTTTTTTTCAGTCCCGTTACAAAAATTTTCGAAAATGTTGTTACGTTATTTTGCAAATATACTATTTTTTTTAGTTGAAAATTTTTTCAGTCCCTGAAAATGTTAGCCATTAATATGTATTGATATGAAGAACTGGACCAAGGCCTATAAAAATTTTCCATAGAAAATACACTACAATCGTGATTTTTTATCTTTAAATTCCTACAGATCAGAGGTATTTTATGGCATCACTTTGACTTTAGACGCATATTTCTCAGAATTGTTCACTCTACAAAAGTGCCCAGTGCAACAAAGTCGTAACTCACACCGGCGAGGTAATACGGGGCTCTAAACTCGATTTTTCCAAGAAATTCACATTTTTTTGTATATATCTCGTAAATGACAAGAGCTATAGAAAAAACGTACGTGACAAATTTGTAGGAAATTTTATTTGCTATAAAAAATGTTCGAGGTCAAAATCGCTATCATTAATACTTCTCGAGATATTCGGCTTTTTAAGTAAGGCTTTAAAGAATTTTTATAGATGGTATGTATGAAAAAAGCTATGAAAATTGCATACAACAATTATTTCATCGATATTTCATTAAAATGGGAAAGGGGAAAACATTGCACGCCGAAAAAGAGAGGGTTTATGTGGGATATGAGCAAAAAACGATAAGCTCCAGCCGAAATTGCTGAAATAATGCATTGCTCTCGAAAAATGGTATGTATAATGATCTTCTTCTTGTGTCAAAAAAATATGCCATTAAACCAAAGACCACGTAAAACCAATATTACTCTTGAGAAAACCATAGCACGGAAGAGCAAAGCCGATCCTTTTAAGTCAGCCAGAGAAATTATGATCGAAATTTAGGCGAATGTAATCTGAACGTGTCCAGAAAGCTTGTAGGAAGACAACTCAATGAAGCTCAACTTTTTGGACGAATAAGCAGAAAGAAACCACTTTTGCCAAAATGAAACATCAAAATTCGACTGGAATTGGCAAAGGTCTACAGAGACAAACCAGCACAATTTTGGAGTAACGTGCATTGGAGCGACGAAACCAAGATAAATAGGATGGGTTCAGATGGAAAAGAATTTGTATGTTGACCACAAGGTCAAAAACCTTTAAGCCCGGCAGAAGTATGATGGTCTGGGGTGCGTTTTTATGTCATTGCGTAGGGCTAATTGTTCGAATAAATGGTAAAATGGACCGTTTTCAGTATTTGGATATACTGGAAAATAATATAGAACGAACTGTATTTGTATTCATGCACATAAACTGGACATTTAAGCAAGACAATGATCCGAAGCAGACCGCAAAGGTGGTAAAGCATTGGCTGGCCATTGAAAGAAATTAGAATATTGGATTGGTCTGCGCAAAGCCCGGATCTGAATCCAATAGAAAATATATATTATGATGATAAGACCAAAATAGCAAATAAAACATTCAAAAATTTTGATAATTTATGGGCTGGAATTGAGAAGACTTGGTACTCAATCCCAAAGGAACGATATCAAAACCTGGTGGAGACCATGCAGCGAACATGTGACAGATGGATATAGTACAAAATACTAACGAAGTGAGCAATTTTATGTTATTTTTAAACAATTTTTATAAAGTCTTGTACCTTTTTGTAAACCCTTTTCAGATTGTGCTATTTATGTGCCTCAGAAGCCATTTAGAATATTGATGTTTGCAATTTTTGACGAAAATTATGAAAACATTTTTATAATTCCTAAAGACTAAACTTCGCTTTAAAAATCGCTGGCTCAAAACCGGTTTAAACAAAGTTATTTAGAATGATTCGTAGAAAATTGTCAGCATATGCGATTTTATAGAAAGAAAATCGACACGATATAATATATAATATATAAACACGAATTTCGAATTGCCATGCGCAATAGCCCACCTTGCCAACCCACACATATTCGTATTTTGCCGGCACAGTATAGTTTGTCAACAAAATATATGACCCTTTCGAAAATACAGTTTAATTTTGTCTGGAAATTCTTCTTTTCTTGATTAAGTGTATTTTAATCTCGTCAGGTCTGAAGAACACTGTTTTTTAAAGGAGGTTTCAACAAGCAAATCGTTCTTATGGATTATCAAGGGATTTTACTTTTATGTCTTTCGCTTCGGATTATTACATGTCTCGAATTTATATCACCTGGCAGGGCTCGTTACTCTTTACTTTTAAGTTTTAACCACATATGGACCAATCGATAATTGGTAGAAAATCTTACCGAATGCAAAATGTCAAAGTTGTTTGGAAACAGATGGATTCCGCGATTAAGGGGGCAGCCTGATTTAGAAGCTTCAAAAATTCATTTTTACGATTTTTCTTAATTGGCGGGCAGGATCGAAAAAACTAAACGTCGTATGGCATTGGTCAAGTTTGAACATATTTTTAAACAACATAAAGTAAAATTTTTTTGGTCAAAAACCACTTTTTTCAATTTTTAAAAAATTTCTAAAATTTTACACTTTTTTTCGATTTTTTTTAGTTTAACTAGAAGATAAATTATTAAAAAATATGAATCTCTTTGAATTTTTTGTTTCCGATAGAAATTGCGACCTGCATCCTGGCCGCCGTCCGACAAATGCACATGCGAGATGCATCGGGCAATTGCTTCCCAAAGGCGGAATATCAAAGATTTCATATCCAAAAAAATTTGTGAATGATGTTTAAATATATAACTATAAATCCTAGAAGTTTTGCTTTAATCACTTATTTCTTTCCTTCCCAAAAAAATTTTCAAAAAAACGATTTTTTGAAGCCTCTAAACCAGGTTCCCCCCTTAAGGCTGAAATACTGTAAATAACACAGTGAATTAGAAAAACTAACTAAGCATATTAATGAAAGGCTGAAGGTGCTTTGATGATATACGACCCAACATTAAGGGTTTCCTGGCTTCGAAAAGGCTGACCTAACGCTTAAGGGGTTATATATATGTAGTTAGAATTTTCCAAAAATCGATTTTTTTTTCTTAATGTACATATACTTAAGAATAGACACAGAAAATTTTATATCGTTCCGGTGAAAATTTCGAAGTTGCATGCAAAAAAGACGTTTGAGAGTGCTTAAACGCGTTTTTCTTGAAATGGTGTTTTCAAAGTTGCTGACTAACATTACTCGAAAACGGCTAAACCGATTAGTCTCAAATTTTAACACGAGCTTCTTAACGTAATTAATCGAAGATTTTTTCTCACCGATCGATATTTTTTTTATAAACAATTTCAGGCTGAAAATTGGTCAAAATGGATTTTTTTGGAAAAAACGCCATTTTGTCAAACAATTTTATTTTGCTTGTTCCTTTGATTAATTACTGGATTTATCATTACTTTAACGAAATTCATAGGATCCAGTTCAGAGATATAGTGGTCACCGCAAAATGTCTTTTTTGAGAGAAGCTCCCGGAGTTCAGCTGTGGATCATTTCCAAATAAATATTTTTACCAAACCTAAGTCTTGAAATACAGTTAAAAACTACGATATGTGTAAAATTTTTGGATCAATATATGTATGTGACCTGGTCTACAGAAAGGGGGCTTAGGTGTCAAAAAAAAGGAGAACAATTAATGAGATAACGAGAAACTGACGATTATTTTTAACAGCTTTTCCCAGAAAACTAGTTTTCGCACGTTAGCTCCCTTTTCGTAGACCAGGTCACACATATGAAAATTTTCTCAGAAAAAATGTGGCAAATTCTTTTTTCATTGTCCTTCTAACTGTAAATAACCCCCTAAGGCACAAGTGAAAATTTTCAATTTCTATTTCGAAATTTAGCCTTAGGAGAATATGGCAACCCACTGAACATCAAAAATATTCGAAATTGCTAGCAGTAACATAAAAAGCAAGGCGGTACCGAAGCTACATATATGTCCTTCACAAACACAAAATATTCCAAACAAGAACTTGATTTTGGTCGGTCAGTTTGTATGGCAGCTATTTGTTATTGTGATCCGATTTGCCGGTTCCGACCAATCAGCAGCTTCTTGGTGAAAAAAGAGCGTGTGCAAAATTTCAGGTTGATATATCTCAAGCACTAAGGGACTAGTTTGCGAATATACGGCTAAATGGACTCAGCTCCTCATGCTGATCATTTATGTAAGTATATATTTTATAGAGTACCCGATGTTTTTATACCCTGAATACCCCTGTATATTAAGTTTGTCACGAAGTTTGTAACACCCAGAAGGAATCGGCGGTGACCCTATAAAGTACATATATATATAAATGATCAACGTGTTGAGCTGATTCGATTTAGCCATGTTCGTCTGTCTGTCTGTCCATCCGTCTGTCCGTCTGTCTGTATATATACGAACTAGTCCCTCAGTTTTTAAGATATCGTTTTGAAATTTCGCAGACGTCATTTTCTCTTCAAAAAGCTGCTCATTTGTCGGAACTGCCGATATCGGACAACTATAACATATAGCTGCCATACAAACTGAACGATTGTAATCAAGGGCTTGTATGGAAAACTTTCACATTTGACATGATATATTCACGAAATTTGGTATATGTTATTTCAAAGCCAATGTAATTTCACAAACATCAAAATAGCTTCCATAAAACAATGGTCGAAATCAAATGCTTTTGATCTCATTTGACGACATATCTTCACGAAATTTGGTAGGAGTAATTGTTCATAGAAATAATGTAATATCGGAAGAAATTGTTCAGATCGGCTCACTGTAGCATATAGCTGTCATACAAACCGAACGATCGGACTCAAGGGCTTGTATGGAAACTTTCGCATGTGACGTGGTATCTTCACGAAATTTGACAGAGATTACCACTTCAGGTAACAATATAATCTCCGAAAAAATTGTTCAGATTTGATTATTATAGCATATAGCTTCCATACAAAGGATATATTAGGTTCTGTGCAGCCGAAGTTAACGTTTTTTCTTGTTTGCGGTTAAAAACATCATGACAAATTTAACAAACCCTATTAAGGGTATAAAAATATTCAGCTTCGTATATCATGGATTTTAAGCGCGCATTTATCTATTTACCTTGCGTTATTCCCCCCAGAAACAATTGAAAACTTACGTATGCTCATTACTCCAAACCTGCTTAATTACCGTTAACTTACACGTACATGCATCTAAGCATGAGTGTGGTTCGAAATTTTTCGTAATATTTTGCGTCTTATTTGAAGTTTCTATTCGCGGCGGTCACCTCTTTTGTTTAGACAAATATTTAACATCACTTGTCATTTCGCTGCGCAAGCACTTGGGAGCACAAACAGTGCTTACCATCACATGTCGTGTCAACAACAAACACAGCGGCACAAAAACAACAAGGCATGGTTAAAAGCAGCACCTATAAATTATATGCCGTAAATTAATGAAAATATGGTCATTTCTACACTTGAAGCGGTTGAGGGTCCCGCCAATGGGCAAGCTACTCAAATATATTTGTTTCCGCGATCTTATATACACATATATATATTTAATTTCATACTTATTTTGAATTTCTTATTTTTAACGCCAACTTGCCAAAAGTAAACAAAGGAACTTTCGCTGCTTTCAATGTTTTAAATGGCCCCGCTGTTGCTTAGGCCTACTCTATAACTCTGCCGCTCACTTGCCAGGCACTTGTGTCTGTCCAAGTGTGGTGTGGCGCTGGTTACTCTTTGTTTTATTGTCATTTAACATCTTATTGCCGAATTTTATAATAAACTTTACTGACGGTACTTATTTCCGTTATAAAAGCTGCTGTTTCTAAAGCATAATACAATTTCCCTTCAGTTTTTTCTCCAAAAAGTTCATGATTTGGGCGCAACTTTAACGGTTTGCTAATATTTTATGTCTTTTCTGTACTTCCTGCCTTTCACAATTCCTGTTTAACAACTCTGAGGTTATTGTTAACAGTAAATTGTGACCTCTCCTCGTTAGTGCATTGCCTCCTTGTGATGTAATTATAGTTAAAATATTGGCCAACACACTCACTATAAGCAGACTCTCTTGCGAAATTATTTATTATTAATACCTTTTTTTTAACTCAATTGCTACATACGACTGTGCTCAAGAGATCGGTGGAATTTGTTAATAAAACGTAAGTTCGTTATGCCTCCCAATCAATTTCATCCCCGTCTGATAAGAGGCACTTTTTTCACGCTTTTTCCAGTTTTTGGCGCAGTCGGAATAGGCTTCTTCCGGCATAGCCATCAAGACCTTCTTCGTTTGGGCTTTTAAATAATCAACCGTGTCATAATAGCATTTCCGCATTGGCCTTATGATTTTGCTGAATAGCCAGAAGTCGCACTGAGCCAGATCAGCCGAATACGGCGGAGTTCCGATGGAGTTTTCGGCAAAAATATCGCAAAAACCCAAGACTTCTTTACCCATAATCCCGTTTCAGACGAATAGCTTCATGTAAATCCCATATCCTAAATAATAAGACACCACATCACGATAATCCATTCACCTTACTTTTCCACCACAGTAGTGCATAGATATGTATGAGTGTATCGGTTAAAAAAAAATTAGCTTTCCGAAGTAAGCAAGCTTTTTTCAACCCTCAAGTTGTTATCCAGCGAAACAAATGATAAATACCTGACTAAAGTAATTCTCTCAGATGTTCGGATTTACAGAAAACTAAATTAATCAAATTAAGCTTCCATCAATACATAAGCATAAGTAGATAAGGTCAAGGAATCTGATGACACAACTTGCTGCCAAATATCTGCTTACTTTCACCTAGGTATAGGCAAAAAGCTACATTTCCTCCACCGCATGCATTTTTGTTTAAAAAATAGTCATTAGTATATTATAAAACATTTGAGTCACGAGATAGTTAAATATATGACAATATATTTTTCGCTGACTAGTTCCTGAAATTTGGCTACCAAACTCATCAAACCCTACAATTGACTTATACGATCAACCAAAACCCATCTCTCAAGCAGATTATCCTTAGCAGGCGGCCCGTGGAAAACTTTTGACATCACACTTCCAAGGTCTGAAAGTTTAAACTAGGAGTTCTACATAGATCCTTCCTTCCTAAACATATGTTTGACAAGGCAAGCATACGGTTTGCCATGAACTTGACACACAAATGGTAATTTCAAGTGTACAAACAACTAAATCCCGAATGGAATGTTATGACTAAATACTTATCTTAAGTTTATTGTTGGTCAGTGACTTGCTGACTTAACTTTCCATATACTGCCACATAAAGAAATTCACAGTAGTCAAATACGAAGATATTGACATTTCTTAAAATTACCAGCATGGAAATTAACAATAAGAAATTACATTATTTATGTTGAGCAGCTGCTCTCTGTCAAAAAAGGATAGTTTCAGTACAAAAACCGGGACATAATATGCAATATCAATCAAGTGATCTCTGGGCCCTCATAACGGAAATGATATATATATATAGTATAAATATATACTAGAGGACCCGCCCATGTTTAATGTGGCTGATACATAAGTAGTACTACTAATACCATCTATATGATTTCTATTAGTTAGATTAAAAGTATTAGTTAAGGAATAATCGCATTTTTGATGAATTAACAAAAATGAATCAAAAAGCTTTTTGTGCGTTAAGAAAGAATTGGTTTTTGGGGTAAAAATACTATTGAATTTGGGCTGTGCATCAGTGAAATGTGATTGTCAGCCTGGTGGACGCATATTAAGAAACGGTTCTCCAGCGTGGAAAGACAAAAAAATCGGCTGGCAAGGTTATGGCATCAGTCTTGCAATGCTTCGAAAAGATTTCTGTATATCTCAAATTTTAATAGACCTTTTTATCAACACTTCAGTTATGCCGCTATTTTTTATGCCAGATCTTTTGCAATTTTAAATTGCCTGCCAAGATACCCCGTCCAATAGTTAGCAGGTATGAAAAAAAGGTTATAGCTACCCATAGATGTATTGAATCACCCAATTTATTACTTAAGAACGAACAACTCTGTCCACGTTATGAAAACTTGTCTACAGATGTCGCCTTTTACTTTGGCATCGTTTTGTTTATTGCACGTTTACGCCAACTTAAGGTTTGAATATTGGATACTGCGATGGTAGCGCAATCTATCGGTCAAACATTCCAAAATTAACAATTGATTAAAAATGAAAAATTACTTTATAAAAACATTTTCCAGTGGACCAAATTGTGATCCAAACCATTCTCGAATCTCCTTGAACACACACAAAAAATTTCATCAAAATCGGTCCAGCCGTTTTGGAGCAGTTCCACTACAAACACACGGTCAGAAGATTTATATATATATATACATATATATAAATGGATACAAAACAAACCACATTGATAAACCATTGAACGGAAAATTCTGCTTCTGTTCGTAGGTTTGGTTAATGACGTGTAATAAGGTACAAAAATCAACAAAATAAAATTTTAAACTTGATAAATCCTTATGATAAACACGTATTGAATTTTCATAAGCTCTTCTCGTATAATTCGCTACTGAGTGATCACAAAAATATGGTTGTTTTTTAACATTATTCTTCTTATATATGTGTATATCTAATACTATAACTCCATACACTACTGCACTACTCAAGTATAATCGTAAAAAAACAAAACGTCAGCATTGTCTTTATTTTTGACTACTGAAGACGACCGACTTCCGATCGTCACGATAGGTCCTCACGACTTTCTTGCAATCGCTTAAACCACTCAGGCACATTACTACGGGATAGGCACTGATCACCATAAACTTTTTTCATCATTTGAAATGTTTCAGTAAACGTTTTCCCAAGTTTAAAACAAAATTTAATATTTGCTCTTTGTTCAAAATGCATTTTACGACCGATGACCAAAAGCCGCTGTCACTTTTTGATCGATAACATCGATTGTAGTTATCCAATTGTCTTAAAATTTTTACGAAATGTCAACAAGAGATCAAAACCAATAGGTGGCGCCACAAGAAGCAGTTATATTTAAAAAGTTATGTTTCTTTTGCAGCGCATAACAATTTAAATGTCTCCGATGTTTACTTTTTGGTGTTACAAACATTGTAGCAAACTTATTATACCCTGTTCAGGGAATAAAATATCGTTAGGCGCCATCATGAAGCCGGACATAATGAGAGCGTGGATGATAAATGTTATGCTCCAACAAAAGACAAATCGCATTGCTCTCTGGGGCAACGAAAACAACAAAATTTAATTGCAGAAACTTGTTTTAATTTATTAGTTAAATATATGTACATATGTATGTATGTATGTACCATTTGTCCTCCTGAATTTGAAATAATTTATTACAATAATTCATTTGCAAAATAAAAATAAAAACTAATGAGTTTAGTGTGACATTTCACACTTTTCACCTGCTGACTTATTACATAGTGGGTCTATTGCCACATACAACTATTAAGCGCAAATATAAATATGAAGTATACCTAAAAGTGTCATAATATTCAGGTAATAAGCAAGCACTTGCAACATTTTACATTTTTATGTTATATTTACCGTTATTTTTTCCAATGCTAATATTTCATACAAAAGTGCATACACTGAGTTGACAAAATGATAAATAGTTCATTTTCGAAAGTGCAATAAAACTGTTGCCAGAAATTCACACTTTCACTAAGGTACAGTTAGGTAGAGCAGATGTCTGCTGACGCACCTAGGTCTCTGATAGGTTCATTGTGAAACCAGCGGGACTGAAATCCCTTCACTCTACTTTGCCTCTCTGAACCACACTGTGCTCTTGATGAAGTTCATTAATACAAAAGTTTTGTCTGAGCAAACACCGTTAAAAAACACAAATAAAGATATTTTATAGTCTGTTTTCTGCTACCTTTTGACAGCTTTTACAATTGTCATTGTATCGGATTAATAGTCTGCTGGGATATCTGGTAATTAGACAGGTCTTGTTAGCGCGCTCACTAGAGTTCTTATGTCATTCCTTTTGAATAGTCAGCATGTGCGGTCCATATGTTTGATGATTAAATATATACAGGTACAAGTAACCAGTGACAATATAACTTCCCTCTCTTACGCAGAGTAATTTTAGAATGGCTCGTTCATCTACTTCCCAGTTAGCAGGAAAATCGCTATGGTCTGGAACCCATTGCAGGTTTATCGTAAAATAGAATGTTACTTAGGTTGCCTCTTATGTGTGTGAGGTTGTAGATCACTCTAAAACAAATTTCGGGATTTTCGTCCAAAACCAGTTGTTTTTCGAAGAACATTATTCCGTGTGCGTCTTCGAACATAGGCTCTTATGGATTAATCAAATATAATATAATAATCGGACGGCTAACGACTCTTCGATTGTGGAGACTGAAGTACGGCAAGGCGCATGTCGTGTGAACTCGTTTTTGTTTCAAGTTGAATACTTTTATTTATTGTCGTGTTGGGTTAGGCATTCCAAAGAAAGCAAAATAAATTAATTTTTTTTATTCATTCTCGTCAAAGAGTTACTTATATATGATGGCAAAGGGTTTTATACATATGTATAGTTCCGTTAATTTATTTAGTAGTTGCAGTATTTTCGTTTTACCATACTTGGAACAAATCTCAGCGGTATATAAAATTGCTGTTATCCTTGTTGTTGCGGAAAACATTTCAATACTCATTTAATAATTCCGAACGGAATATGCATAGTCGACTTTTAAAAGAAGAGTTAGTCCAATATTGGCCAGTTGTCCTTTCTTAACTCTTTCCCATTCCTTTCTAGGGAGAAGAAAAAGCCACTTGAAAACATTTTTTGAAGCTTAACTTTAAGAAAATAAAGTCTAACTCTCTACAGTCTAGTGGAAACTTATTTGGAATACTACTAGTACCATATTGTCTTGAGGACTTTACGTCGAGTCTTTTCTGACTAGTGTTTTCTTCAGTTGTAAAATAGTATTCAATTATGTCAGATGTCAGAGCATATGGCAGAATTTAATAAGATATTTTTACTGTTCTACAGTTATCTCTAAGTTATGGACTCTGATGAAATGTAAAATGTATTTTTGCATCTGACAAATATAGACTTTTTTTAAATGTTAGTTGCACTCAATTTAAGTCTTAATTAATCAATTTGAGCATGAAATTAGAGCAATTTGAAATGAATAACATATATTTTATATTTTCTCAATGGAATCGCTAACCGTAGCATTTATAAGATTTTTCTCGAACAAAAAATTTAGTGTTTTCTTAAGTATAAATATGCAAACATAAAACTCCCTTTTAATGTGTAGAAGATATATAGAAGTCTTCATTTTGCTGGCAATGCACGCTTGGTGAAACAGGGCGCAACTAGCTTCAGACTGGTGCATTTCCTACAGGGTGTTACGCAAATGTAATATCATTTGCTCGTCACACCGACTTTTCCATTTTGATTTTAACATGTATGAGTTATTTTACCAAAGCGAAATGTTACACATTTCCCAAATTCGTAAGAGTTTGTTGACAAATTTGTAATTATGGCTAGGAAATAAGCCATGGAAACAGTCGCCGCTGGAACTGTGCGTGACTATCAGTTGTAACACAACACAATCTGATATTTATAATGTGGAAATATTTGTCAAAAAAGACAAATGAACTAAATATTGAAAATAAAATAAACAAGAAATAATTGTACTAGAGAAAATATATATTTTGTGCGACATCTTTTTAGTTAATGTGTAATTCTGCAAACATTGAATTGGGCCTTTGAAAACAAGCCTAAACCCAATCGCTTAGTAAATGTTAATTTTATCAACTTTTACATGGCGAAATCAAAGATAGCGCATGCTGATTTTATTATAAAAAAATTACTGTTGTTAAGAATTTTTACGAGGCAATGAAATATTGTATTTGTTGTAATATTTGGTTGCAGCCGTTTTTACGAATATGGTTCTTTGAGCGCTATATATTTATATATACACTAGAGGACCCGCCCACGTTTTACTGTGGCTGATACATAGGTAGTACTACTAATACCATCTATATGATTTCTATTAGTCAGATTATAAGTATTAGTTAAGGAATAATCGCATTTTTGGTGAAGCAACAAAAATGAATCAAAAAGCATTTCGTGCGTTAAGAAAGAATTGGTTTTTAGGGTAAAAATACTATTGAATTTGGGCTGTGCATCAGTGAAATCAATCGAGTCCAATCGATTGTCAGCCTGGTGGACTGCATATTAAGAAACGGTGGAAAGACAAAAAAAAAGTCGGCTGGCAAGGTTATGGCATCAGTCTTGCAATGCTTCGAAAAGATTTCTGTATATCTCAAATTTTAATAGACCTTTTTATCAACGCTTCAGTTATGCCGCTATTTTTTATGCCAGATCTTTTGCAATTTTAAATTGCCTGTCAAGATACCCCTCCAATAGTTAGCAGGTATGAAAAAAATGTTATAGCTACCCATAGATGTATTGAATCACCCAATTTATTACTTAAGAACGAACAACTCTGTCCACGTTATGAAAACTTGTCTATAGATGTCGCCTTTTACTTTGGCATCGTTTTGTTTATTGCATGTTTACGCCAATTTAAGGTTTGAATATTGGATACTGCGATGGTAGCGCAATCTATCGGTCAAACATTCCAAAATTAGCAATTAATTACAAATGAAAAATTAATTTAAAAAAACATTTTCCAGTGGACCAAATTGTGAATCTAAACCATTCTCGAATCTCCTTGAACACACACAAAAAATTTCATCAAAATCGGTCCAGCCGTTTAGGAGCAGTTCAATTACAAACACACGGTCAGAAGATTTATATATATAAAGATATGGACATACTAAAATATATACATATATCATTAAAATTATTACGCTGGCTAAAATATTTTATACCCTGAACAAGGAATTTTAGGTTTGCCACGAAATCTGTAACACCCTGAAGAAAACGTTCGAGAGTTTAAAAATCTATATATATAAAAAGAAAGTTGTGTTAGTTACACCATTTATAACTCAAGAACGGCTGAATTGATTTGACTGAATATTGGTGGGGAGGTAGCTTAGAACCAGGGTAAGGACATAGGATACAGTAATCAGTCGATATCAGTATGTTTTATAGCACGTGCATCCCAAACGATTGATGTCATAACCTTTCCAGCCGACTTTTTTGTCTTTCCACGCCTGAGAACCGGTTCATCATCTGCAGTCCACTAGAATGACTGTCGAGTGGACTTCAGTGGGAAATGATGGAGCTATGTTTCTATTGTCACACACCGACGCAAAAATTCGATTTTATTACGATTAAAAAGCACTCAAACATTTCTCAGAATCAGTTAATACGTTTTTTTGTAGGATTATGAACTTGCGAGGCACCCACATTGCACAGAGCTTTCGCATTTTTAAACTAAGCAAATATGTTTTCATCGGTAGATTTCCCTGAGTCCAAATTCAACAGTATTTTCCGCCAAAAAGCTATGTTTTATTAACAAACGAAATGCTTTATGATCCATTTTTTATAAACAAACACAAGTTGCTTCATAAAAATGCTATATCTCATTAACTTCGTATGTTTATATATACACAAACTAGTCCAGCAGTTTTTGCGATACCGCTATGAAATTTTGCAGACGTCGTTTTCTTCTCAAGAATTTACTCATTTGTCGAAACAACCGATATAGAACTATTATAGCATATAGCTACCATACAAAATGGGAGATCAAAACTAACTGCTTGTAGGAAAAAGTTTTTTAGTTTGAAGAAATTTTCAATATCGGACTACTATAGCATATAGTTGCACGCAAACTGAACGATCAAAATTGAGTTCTTGTATGAAAACTTTTATGTTTGTCAAGATATCTTCACGATAAGATAGCATATTTATTTTTCAAAGCAATGCTAAAATTTTTTCAGAACAGACTGACAAATAGCTGACACACAAAATGTATAATTAAAATCAAGTACTTGCTCCAGGTGTACCGATATGCAAATGAGCGTTTTTTTTGTGAAAATGAAATACTAATTTTGGATGAGAAAGTAAATTATTTTATTTTATTTTCACCATTGTTTTCTATAAGTTTTGACCACCTTGCTGGCAATTTGTGGATCCCATGCCAATAGAAATGTTAGTCTTTTGAAACAAACCAATCAGACAGCCAATTTTCGATTTCTGAAAATGGTAATCGGAAGGAGACAAGTCTTGTGAATACTGCGGGTGGGGTAGCAGCTCCCAGCCAGGTACTTTGATTGTATCCTGAACCAATTTTGATTTTTGTGCAAGTGCACAGTCGTGTAACGAAATTATTTTTGCCGTGTCTTCTGGTCTATTATGGTCGATCCATGCATCGTCCAAATTGATCATTTGTTGCCTGTATCGATTAGTATTTAGAGTTTCACCAGGTTTTAGACGCTTATAATAAGCCACACCCTTCTGATCCAACCAAACAGAGAGCATTGCCTTCTTACCGAATCGATCTGATTTTGCAGTCGATGTTGATGGTTGTCCGGCATTAACCCATGATTTTCTTCATTTGGGATTCTTAAAATAATTCTATTTTTCAGCGTCAGTCACAACTCGATGCAAAACTGATTTGCGTACTATTTCTTTCAAGCAAAATTTCACAAGTGATGCTTCGGTTTTCCATTTGTATTTTATTGAATTCCTGTGGTACCCATTTTTCGATCTTTTTCATAGCTTTCACAAACAGTCGGAAATTGTTTGTTGTACAACATTTAACATAGCTGCCATTTGCAAAGTATCATCTTCAGCCAGTATTGCTTGCAGTTCGACGTATTCAAACGCTTTGTTGGTCTTTCCAGTTCCACATTTCTCACTTCAAAACCATTATTTCCGTTGAACCGTTGAAACCATATTTTGCATGTTGCTTTTGATAGTGCATGTCCACCATATACCTCGACAAGCATTCGATGCGAGTATACAACACTTTTCTTCAAACAAGAAATTAATGCTTTCCGCAAATCATCACTTTTCGGTACAAAATTTGACACTTTCAACACAATGAAAAAATATGATGTTGTTTGTTGAATGACTGTAAGGTTATTGAATAAGTTTGTTGAAGGCTCGTTCACAACAAATGTTCCCTACACTTGTATCTTAACGCTCATTTTATTCCGCTACAACTGGTATAGAAACTTCTTCATTTATGAAGGGTATTCCAGCTTCGATGCAACTGAAGTTAACGATTTGTTTTTCTTTAAATTATTCTTTGATTCGAAAAAAATAATTTTAGAAAATTCTTCCGACTTTTAAATAATGAATTAATTATCTGTCGATATTAATATATTCAAAGCAAAAATGTCAATTCATTTTCTCTTCACATTTCATGCCTCAAATTAACGTGTTTAGTCTCCGCTCAAAACGACCTTGGTTAAAGGCGGATTACTCAGAGAAATATTACATAATGACAACATTTCAAAGCTTTAATGTGTTATTAACTTGAATGGCATGTTGTAAGACAATATGGAAGTAGTAGCAACAAAAAGTGGGCAACACTTAATTATCTTGAACGATATAATAACAAAACAAAACTTTAAGCTTGACTGGCTGACATACTCAACAAAGTCAACAATCGTCATTCTAGCGCACCAAAATAGGTTATAGACACATTCATCATTTGCCCTCTGGACATTAAAGAAGTGTCAAAAGAAAGCCAAAGCAACTATTTTCAATGCATTTGCCTCTCAGTGATTGGCAGTAGACGGGTAAATTTAGCTACCTATTGGCGAGCACGTTTCCAGCGCCACAGCACAGCAGAAAACCCTACTGTACGAAATGAGTACACAAAAGACTTAAGAAACGAACTCGCTGCATGTGGGCCGCACAAAATACCAAAACGGCGTACGAAAATGACTGTCCGTGCGCTACCGGCTCTCTAGTGTGCCGCTGAGTAGTTTTCAATGTTAATGGCAACAATAACGAAAACCACACAGCGCTGCTGATGGGCAAGTCAGACGCGCAGTCGTAAGCGTGCTGTTGTTGTGCAGCCGCCTGAGCACAGCAATTATGTAATTTCGCGGCAAACGGGAATGCTGCGTTGGGTTTTCTCCGAAGCATGTGTAATACAAGCAAAGATACATGTATGTTTATGCATTGTTGTATTTTTTTTATCTTAATTGATTTTAAACTTACGAAAAAAGGCATAAATAAACTATTGTGTAAATAATATTTTCATTATAATGCAGTGAGTCTACAATCAGTTCACTTCAGTTGTTAAAAACAAAATTGATAACGCTGCCTGCACCGTTAAATGTTGTTGGCGATTAAAACGCAAGATTTTCATGCTTGTTGTTCCCGGCAAGTCTCAACATTTCACAATGAACATCATTACAACTGCGTAAATATTTATATACTTATGTACATGTGTGTGCATAAGTATTTGTGACACATAAATATGTATCATTATTGATATCCGGTTCGTTGCGACAGCATTTTTTGTACCAGCGGTTATAATCGACACCAAATAAATAAATCAAAGCTATTATTATATTAAATGTAAGTTGTCGGAAATATGCGGTTTAATTATAGGCTAACATATACATACATATGTGGATATCCATTTATTTAAAATCTTAAATTCTAGTTGCCAGATTGTCGGTGCTGCACTTTTTTAAATTTTAAATTGCATCAAAAACATTTAAAATATTGAAAGTAGGTCAATTGTTAGAAGATTTGATTAGATTTTTCTAAGAACATAATAGTTTGTTAGATAATGACTTAATTATATAACAAATTTTGAAGCAGTTCACAAAAAACACAGAGGTACAAACTATACCATTTAACACATATTCAATAACACTATGCAACAACAAGGAGGACAAGGGTAGGACTAAGTTCGCGTGTAACTGAACACTTAATACTCTTGCAATTAGCAAGGGTCAAAGCCGGCTAAAAATCTGCAGGTGTTGACCAAACTTTTTATTAAAAAACTAGAGGACCCGCCCACGTTTTACTGTGGCTGATACATAGGTTGTACTACTAATACCATCTATATGATTTCTATTAGTTAGATTATAAGTATTAGTTAAGGAATAATCGCATTTTTGGTGAAGCAACAAAAATGAATCAAAAAACATTTCGTGCGTTAAGAAAGAATTGGTTTTTGGGGTAAAAATACTATTGAATTTGGGCTGTGCATCAGTGAAATCAATCGAGTCCAATCGATTGTCAGCCTGGTGGACTGCATATTAAGAAACGGTGGAAAGACAAAAAAATCGGCTGGCAAGGTTATGGCATCAGTCTTGCAATGCTTCGAAAAGATTTCTGTATATCTCAAATTTTAATAGAACTTTTTATCAACACTTCAGTTATGCCGCTATTTTTTTATGCCAGATCTTTTGCGATTTTAAATTGCCTGTCAAGATACCCCTCTCCAATAGTTAGCAGGTATGAAAAAAATGTTATAGCTACCCATAGATGTATTGAATCACCCAATTTATTACTTAAGAACGAACAACTCTGTCCACATTATGAAAACTTGTCTACAGATGTCGCCTTTTACTTTGGCATCGTTTTGTTTATTGCACGTTTACGCCAATTTAAGGTTTGAATATTGGATACTGCGATGGTAGCGCAATCTATCAGTCAAACATTCCAAAATTAGCAATTGATTACAAATGAAAAATTAATTTAAAAAAAACATTTTCCAGTGGACCAAATTGTAAATCTAAACCATTCTCGAATCTCCTTGAACACACACAAAAAATTTCATCAAAATCGGTTAAGCCGTTTAGGAGCAGTTCAATTACAAACACACGGTCAGAAGATTTATATATATAAAGATATCTATCTCGATTCTTTGCTGCTAGTCATATTTTCTATGAGCATTGTGAACTTACGAAATTTCGTACTATTTGAGGAAAATATCACATGCTGAAGTTGAAGAGTAAAGTTAACGAATTCAACGTAAGTATATCGTTGGTATGTTGATTAATATTCAGTTTCAGTTAAAAACTGTTTTATTTGAAAATGGCAATAACTAAATTAATATTTATAAATAATGATGGGAAAGTTCAAGGAAAAATATTTCACAAAATTGAAGGTGAGATCAATTGAATCGTAAAGATTTAAAGTCCAACAGTTGGATCGTAAGTACGGAAGTAAGTCTCCAACCGAGAGAGATAACTTCTTGAATAGCCCCTTTTACAGTGGGTATTTTTAGGTCTCAATGGCGATGCTCACTATAGTGCAACCCAAATACGTGATTAAGAAATTTCAGATGAGCAGCCACTACAGAACTTGACAATATACCTCTGATTCTCTCAAAAGGTGCGTAATCAAATACAAGTGTTAGGTAACTATAATACTTTATTGAGGCAAAATCAACCTAAGAAGATCCTCAATTGATTCTATATTGGCTTTAGAGCCATGTTTCGGACAAAAATTCACAACTCAAAAAAAAAAGAAAAAAAAATATAGTAAACTAAAATATGTACAATAAAAAGACGAAAAGAGTTTATCAAAATATAACTGCTAAAGCTGTCGCTATTAACTGCACGCAAGCAAGTGGCGAAAATTTTTGAAACATTTCAAAAAACTTTGCGTTAATGCGTTCAAAACTAAAAAATAACAACAAGTACATGAAACGCTTCGCATACTGACCGTTAGCTTTCATTTAAGTTCATTTTATTATACTTAATTTCTTCCTATTTTGTTGCACGCACAATGCTATCGAAGTTGTCGGTCTAACACGAACCTTTTTACTATTATTTCTTCACATTTCCCAAACACAAGTTTCATTGAAAAATTTTCGTTAACAATTTGAGATGATCACAATTTCATAGGTGCTTAGGCAGACAGCAGTTAAACGATTTAAATAGACGTTTCGGCGCCTTCGGAGGTATTTTGAATGACAGTTAACTCGACTAACTACTTTAGACAAACACTAATGCATTTAATGAGCACCTATTAAGTGCTGATTACAGTTATTTACCAAGGTCATGAGAAAATTGAGTCATTACGTATTCATTGACTGCAATTTTAAAACGATTTTTGGGCAATTTGTTGAGCGTTTATATTTTGATTCGACAATATTTGTAGCTTTTAGATACTTAGAGTTGTCATTTATTTTTAATTAATTATATATGTATAATTAAATAATTAAAAAAATGTATAAAATTAACAAAATAGACATCGACAAAAAACAGTGACAACTAAAAAATGTGAAAATTTAAAAAAGAAAAAAATAAATAAATTTGAAAAAAAAAATAAATTTGAAAAAAAAATTAATTTGAAAAAAAAAATTAATTTAAAAAATACACCCCCACAAAATATTTCATTAAGCTTTATTACAAAGATATTATTTTGCAGACTTGCCACCTGTTTTAAAATATGAATTGTTTATAAGTGAATATTTGACACAGTACAGGTACAGGTGTCTACTGTGAAGAAATTAAGATTTCATTTATTATAATTCTTTGAGTTTATGTAAGTAAGGAGAAGAAGAAGTATACAGTAGCAGAGAAAGAAATCTTAGCAGCCAGAAAAATTGAAGTTCTCTAATTTGTTAGAAAGTGTTTATTGTTTGACGAAATATTCTATTAAAATAACCGAATGACTGCAATAGCTAATCCAGGTAATAATTTCGTAGCCACTACTATTTTTTTCGTCTTTAATTAATTAAAAGAAAAATCAAGGAACATTAACAATGTTTGTAATATTTGAAAGTATATAAACCTGTTGAGATTGTAACCCCCCATTAGCAACTTGGCATGGCGCATGCCTTGGAGTTATTGCTAATACCTCACTCTGCCTACTTTTACTTCCTTGCGGAGCAGCTTTTTTATGGTATGGGGATCCACCGCGATGAAGGGTTCAGGTCCAATCATGTTAGTGGATGGTGCGGAGCGAGAGAGCTCATCAGCCAGTTCATTCCTGGCTATACCTTTGTGACCGGGGATTCAGATGAGGTGCACTTGGTTACGTTCCGCTAGGTTAGTCAGCCGTTCTTTACACTTTTGCAACAGTAGCGATTTGATGTCATAGACAGATATTGCTTTAAGTGCCGCTTGACTATAGCTAAGTATGGTTACAAGTTCGTTGCGAGAGTTGCGTTGGAGGTTTATCTCTATGCACCGACTTATGGCAAAAACTTCTGCCTGAAAAATGCTCGGAAAGCTTCCCATAGGTATGGAGAGTTTGGTGCGTGGTCCTGCGACTCTTGCACCAATTCCCTCCTACGTTTTCAAGCCGTCTGTGTATCACTTGATTGTACTAGCAGTAGCTCTAAAGTGGATCATTTCATTCTGTCTTGCTGCTAAGGGTAACCTTGAACTTCTTGGAGAAGTTTACCCTTTTGGTAATGCTGTCTCTTGGGAGAAGAGCCAATGGTATTACACCACTTAACTCTTTTATCCGCTGGGACGGGATTAACTCACATCTGCCACGCCCTTCTGTTGTCATTTGTAGTATGTTTGGCTAACTGACCGACTACTAGGTGAAGTGATATGAGCTCAAGCATGACTTCAAGTGCTGCCGTCGGACAAGTGCGCAGTGCATCCGACATGCAGATGCATTCCAGTTGTTGCAGCTACGATATTTGGAGTCCTGCCGAAGTCTGCGAGGCTTTTGAGTCCGAAACCACCGCATCATATATGATTATCGTTTGCACGATCATGATGTAGAACCCCCTAACGATACTCTGCTTGGATTTACCAGCTAGTCGATTGTACACCACGGTCCGTCTCAGACACTCATTTTTTGAATCGTTCTCCGACTTTAGCCTTTTTTGATGAGTTTGAAAAATCAATCAAAAATGAAAGATAAGGGTATTTTGACAAGCTTTATTAAAAAAATATATGTTTTACAGAGTTGCCACCTGCACGTTTCACAGCACAAAAACTTAAAATTCAATAGTTTAAGTGTGACATTACACACTCTGTATGTTCTTAACTCAAAATGTCTTTGAAGGTTTTACAATCAGTAATAAGCCCTCTATTTCTTTTTCCAGCACCCAACCACAGAATACAGCCTGTCAGGCGATGAAGGATCGCCGCTGCTGTTGGACGCGTGGCAAAGTCATTGGCGGCAGTTCCGTACTCAACACTATGCTATACATACGTGGAAACCGGCGCGATTTCGATCAGTGGGCATCGTTTGGCAATCCCGGTTGGAGCTACGAAGATATATTGCCGTACTTCCGCAAATCGGAAGATCAACGTAATCCATACTTGGCGCGCAATAAACGTTACCACGGCACAGGCATGTCAAAATCATAAAATCTATAATATCAGCGCTCATATTAACACTTTTTTTTTCAATTTCAAGGTGGTCTTTGGACTGTGCAAGACTCACCTTACAACACGCCATTGGGGCCTGCCTTTCTACAGGCCGGCGAGGAAATGGGCTATGATATTGTGGACGTGAATGGTGAGCAGCAAACGGGTTTCGCATTCTATCAGTTCAACATGCGACGCGGTTCGCGTGCCTCCACCTCTAAGAGTTTTCTACGCCCTGCGCGTTTGCGCAAGAACCTCGACGTGGCGATGTATGCCCACGTTACGAAGGTGCTGACGCACCCAGAAACCAAACGTGCCATCGGCGTGCAGTTCATACGCGATGGAAGCCTACAGACAGTCTATGCTACACGCGAGGTTATACTCTCGGCTGGCGCGATAAGCTCACCTCATTTGATGATGCTGTCGGGTATCGGACCAGCGGATGAACTGCAACGCGTGGGCATACCACTGGTGCAGCATCTACCCGGTGTCGGTCAGAATTTGCAGGATCACATAGCTGTCGGCGGCATTGCATTCCTTATCGACTACCCCATTTCCATTGTGATGAAGCGTATGGTTAACATTAATACCGCGTTGCGTTACGCCATCACGGAGGATGGACCGCTCACATCTAGCGTGGGTTTGGAGGCAGTAGCTTTCATTAATACCAAATATGCCAATGCCAGCGACGACTGGCCTGACATGAGCTTTATGATGACCTCAGCATCGGTCATGTCGGATGGCGGTTCGCAAGTAAAAACTGCGCATGGTTTATCAGACGAGTTCTACCAAGAGGTATACAGCGAAGTGAACGACCGTGATGTTTTCGGCATCTTTCCCATGATGTTGCGGCCCAAAAGTCGTGGCTTTATTAAACTCGCATCCAAAAATCCGCTTCGCTACCCTTTACTCTATCACAACTACCTCACACATCCGGACGATGTGAATGTGCTGCGCGAAGGCGTCAAAACAGCGGTAGCCATGGGCGAAACCCAAGCTCTGAAACGTTTTGGCGCACGCTTCTGGAGCAAACCCTTGCCGAACTGCAAGCACTTGCCGCAGTTTACCGACGAATATTGGGACTGCGCCATACGCCAATACACCATGACTATCTACCATATGTCAGGCACCGCTAAAATGGGTCCACCTAGCGATCCGTGGGCGGTGGTCGATCCGCAATTGCGCGTGTACGGTGTGCCGGGACTGCGTGTAATTGATGCCAGCATTATGCCCACCATCACTAACGGCAACATACATGCGCCGGTGGTTATGATCGCCGAGAAGGGCGCAGATATGATTAAGGAGCTGTGGCTTAGCAGCACGCAGTGGCGTACGAAGCGTGCGCGATCTGATTTGGAGCCCATTTGCAATGTAACGGAGGTCGCGGAGAATACGTTAAAGGACGAATCAACGGGCTCCTAGCGGTTTAGCAAAGAGAGGAAATAGCATTTGACATTAACAGCTATTAAATCATACATATCAAGCCTCTCAAAATACCGCTCACGGTCATAAGTTGCACTTCAAGCAGTTAGTTAATAAGTGTTACTTTTTAATTAATTTTAATTAATATAATTTATATTTATAAAGTATATCTGTATTTTTAAATTAATTTTTAGTAGACACTCCTTTCAGCTTCATCGCAGTGCTGCCAAGTCTTAAAGTATAATTTATATGTATTAACTGTTATGTATAGATTACGCCAGAGGACTTACAAAGATTATCTCATAAGCCATGTTTTGCATTGTACATATCGAGTCACGGTTCCGATAGTTTTAGGTAACTCTTAAATTCTGATTTAATAACTGACGATTTGTTATTTAATAAATAAATAAATTAAAATTTGTCAAACGTTGTTTCGTTCTGGAATAATATAGAAGTCGTATAGGTAAGAAGTAAGCACTCTTCCCAAGCAGGAAGATCCCGCGGTCTGCGCTATTTATGGCGGGATCAGCCTTTGCGTAAAAATCTCCTTCGACAGTATTGTGTGAAAGACTTAAGGGGTCACGTTACTAGTGTCACATTTTCAAAAATGGTTTTTCTGCTTTTTCAATAGCTTACAAGGTCTGTCGCAAAAGAAACAGGACTGTTAAAAAAAGCAACAAAAAATTAATATTTTTCAAAAGTTATATTTTTTTTTATTCAAAGTAGTTTCCTTGTGCTTCGATACAGCGTTTAGCCCGGTCAATTAGCATTTCAAATGAGTGTTTAAGGTCATTTTTCGGAATGCTCTTGAGAATATCGGTCGTCGCCTTTTGGATAGCTGAAATGTCCTGAAACCAGTGTCCTTTCATGGACAAATGAAGTTTTCCAAATAGGTAAAAATCACAGGGTGCCAGATCAGGTGAGTAGGGTGAGTGATTAATGGTTAATATGGAGTTTTTTATCAAAAAATCAGTGACAAGCGTCGACCGATGACACGGCGCATTATCGTGCAACAGGCGCCAGGACCCTGCCTCACGGTATTGTGGTCGAGCACGACGAATGCGTGACAAAAGACGCTTCATAACACCAAGGTAAAACACAGCATTAATCGTTTGGCCAGATGGGACGAACTCTCGGCATACAATACCCTCGGAATCGTAAAAACAAATCAGCATTGTCTTTATTTTTGACTTCTGAAGACGACCGACTTCTGATCGTCACGGAGGTCCTCACGACCTTCTTGGAATCGCTTAAACCACTCATGCACATTACTACGGGATAGGCACTGATCACCATAAACTTTTTTCATCATTTGAAATGTTTCAGTAAACGTTTTCCCAAGTTTAAAAAAAAATTTAATATTTGCTCTTTGCATTTTACGACCGATGACCAAAAGCTGCTGTCACTTTTTGATCGATAACATCGATTGTAGTTATCCAATTGTCTTAAAATTTTTACGAAATGTCAACAAGAGATCAAACTTTTTATTTCATATACCCACCAATAGGTGGCGCCACCAGAAACAGTTATATTTAAAAAGTTCTGTTTCTTTTGCGACAGACCTTGTATATTTCCAAAAATATCCTGCGAAATCGGCAAGGTCGTATCTTGAATAGTTTTTAGATGCCAGCGTTCTAAAGAGCGACCGTTCACAGGTACAAACATATATAGTATAAGTGAAACTTTAAACGCGTTTTTCTCGAAACGACATTTTTCAAAATTGCTGACATCATAACTCAACGAAAAATTAACCGATGGACTTCAAATTAAAACTAAGTATTGTTGAATACATTTGGCATTAAAAAAACGACCATTTCTACCTAAAAAAAACGTTTTTTTTTTCAAAATTACGCCATATTGTTAATTTTTGATATTTTAAAATTATTCGGACGGAATCATGTCAGCAGTTGGGGCACTTTTTTTTTTGGGACCATCGAAGACGTCAGATAACTTCGTTATTTTTCAATATTTTTGCAAAAAAAAATCTTAAAATATAGCCGAAAATATACCTTGTTACGTCCAAGGAAGTTCGACACATTCAATCTAGCACTTTCTTTAAAAAAATTCACGAAAATCACCTAATTGTTCATGCGTTACACTGGTATAGCCCCTTCAGCCCACTGTAAATAAACTGATTTTACGTAAATCCTTATACAAACTTCACAATGCGTCAAATGCTGGAGAGTACCTCCACAAATAGATCGATACGATTTCAAAGCCGCTTTCGACAGCACTGGCAGGAGCTGCCTATACGACGCCACTTCTCAGTTTGGTATCCCCGCGAAACTCATTCCGCAAAATGACGTTGGCACAAGAAGGAAGAAGAAAAATTACACTAATAATTTAAGCCTGAAGGTCAAGCGTAGCATAACTCTTGCTAAAAGGAGTTACTTTGGCAACGATTGGCAATTGAGAAGTAGGTCTTTCATTATCCCAGTCCTATTGATCAGCGTAGAAACATGATAATGACGTATCGAGATGAGAAAGACCTGTTCTTCACAAGTTTTTCGAAGCTGTCCGCGTGAGCGAGGAATATCGAAAAAGATGGAATCACGAACTGGATGAGCTCGACAGCGACATGCATATAATTAAGCGCATAAGAATTCAACATGTACATATGTTGACACTTCAGCAAAAATATTATTCGATTCGAAACCCATGGATGGACTACAGGTGCTAGGGCGCCCACGCATCCAATGGAAGGATCAAGTTCATAGTGGCCTGGTACAACTGGTGTAAACTTGCTAAGGATAGAGGCACTGTCAGAAATTCTTAATATAGAATGATTTTAGTGCTCGCGTAAGCCGATGATATTGATACTACTTCCGACTGAGTAGGCAATTGAAAAGTAAAGTCCTCTCTCGACGAACAAAAAGCCAAACTCTATAAGTCGCTCATAATTCCCGTCCTGCTATATGGTGCAGAGGCTTGGACGATGATAACAACTGATGAGTCGACGGTGCATGTTTTCAAGAAAAAGGTTCTGCGAAAGATTTATGGTCCTTTGCAAGTTGGTCACGGCGAATATCGCATTCGATAGTACGAGATATACGACGACATTGACATAGTTCAGCGAATTAAACGACAGCGGCTACGCTGGCTAAGTCATGTTGTCCTGATGGATGAAAACACTCCAGCTCTGAAAGTATTCGGCGCAGTACCCGCCGGGGGAAGCAGAAGAAAAGGAATACATCCACTACGTTGGAAAGACCAGGTAGAGAAGGACCTGGCTTCGCTTGGAATATCCAATTGGCGCCACGTATATAATCGCGTAAGCTGTGTCTACGCCAATTAGGAAGAAGAAGAAGGATTTTAGTTCATTTCAGAAATCGGAAGAAATACGAATATGGCTAGCAATAAAGAGTGGAATTTCAGTGACTGTAGTGAATATTTCACAAGAGAGTGACGCAATTACTTCAAAAATGAGGCAGAAGACTTGATAACAAATGTAAAGCGGATTTTATCTGTCTTCATAGCAAACTTAATAAAACCTGTCCAAGATATAAAAAAAAACGTTATATATATACATATTGTTTAAAACTCAACAAAGATTTGTCATTCCTTACCACTGGTGGGGGGAATAAATAAGTGTTATGTCGAGTGAGAAACATTTGATCCTTCGAGCCGAATATGTAGCTCGAGCCAAAATTGTAAGACATGTATGGATAAAATACAGGCAATATATGTATGTAAAATTCCTATTATATATTTATGTATATAGGCAATACAAAAGCCCTATTATTTACACAAGCAAATTAATAAAGAAATTGTAAGGCGGGTCCATATTCCCGCATATTTATATGATCACATCAGCCCTTTTAGTACGAAACTAAACGTTGTGTGAATACTGTTATTTAATTTAAAAAAATATTCAGCGGCTGTGAATCGAGGCACAGCAAGGTCAACCAGGCGACCAAAACAATTACCTCCAACGACTTTTTTAAAGAAGAGAGTTTATTAAAAAAAAATTGTTAAAATTTCGAACACTGCGAACATGTTACAAAGAAGGGATCACTTTTGAGAAGAAGCTGCGCGTAGAAGATATTAGATTTGAGGAAATAAATCTAGATTATACATATGGAGGAGAGCTGAAGATAATAGGAAGCAAATTCAGGAGCTCAAACAGGAAATAGCTTCCAAAGAGATGGTCATAAAGGCTAGAAGCAATAGCCCAACTGATAAAATGATAGACCTCATAGAGCTGGCAATTGAAAAAAGGACCAAAAAGAATTCGATCTACAATTGCAGCGGCAAAAATAAATATAAATACTGGAGACCAAACTGAAATCGAATTTTACGAAAACCATCTCAAGAATTTATGGAGCAATATGGAAAGAAATATGCACGAATTGACAATCTATTACAACAATTTATATTTTAATGTTGAGATAGAAGATCTATCTTGGGATGTCACTCACATTTTGAAAGTGCTAAAGAAACAAAAAAGCAATTTAAAAAATAGAAAAGATGAGCTACGCGTAGAAGACATTACCTTTGGTAAGCTGCGCGTAGAAGATATACGTTTTGAGAAGCATTGCATTGAAGACACAACGGAAGAGCACGACTTAATGGTAGCTGACAACAAGTCGACAACTAAATACGATCAAAAAGCATGCATCCTGGCAGAAACGAAGAAAATAGAAGAACAAAAGGAATCTTGGAGAGCTAAAATTTTGGATAATGACTTTAAACAAGGGATTTTACCACCTACGGAAAGAGAAGACTTTAAGAGGCGTTTTATTGCCCGGGAGAGTCCTCACTTCGGAGGAAGTAGGGGGGCTGGTTATCTTGTTACAGATGTAACAATGGATCTTGACCCGCCTGATGAAGAGCCAAATGAAGACATGACAACTAAAGTCGCTGACGATGGAGGTATGACAGCGGAAGATGCAGTACTGAATCCAAAAGCCAAGAATGAAAGATTTTTTTAGCTTGAAAAAAGTCTTTGCATTCCCCCCGCCAGTGGTAAGGATCTAAAGAATCTTATTTAAGTTTTAACGTTTGATCATACAAATCAAACAGTTTGATTCTACAAGTCAAACACATATACATATATAAGATAATAAACACCTTTAAGAATGTAAGTATTTTAGGAGTGTTCCCACCTATTCATAAAAATACATTTTTAATAAAGTTAAACGTTAAACGAAAAATAAAGCATGACAATAAGGCTATTATAAAACAATATTTTTTTGTTTAAAAATGCTTTAAGCACAAAATAAATTGCGTAGTGTCGATTCGGTTTGAAACATTTACTTTGATTGTGAGTGATCAAATTAAACGAATTTAGTTAGCAACCGATTGAACTCAATTAGGTACTTCATAGATATACATATGTATGTACATATATATCATTAGAAAATAAATTTCACCATTCCACGCATTACAAAATGTTTTTTAACTTTGAATTTTAGTTCTTATGGAAACACTCTGTCTTTGTTTTTCCTCATTTATTAGACATTTGTAACACCCTGTTAAGGCTTCTAGCGCGTACAGCAACCACTACCAACACCGTTTGATACATTGTTGTGGGGAATTGCGATTTCAACTCACTTTGGTGAAAGATAAACAAGATGAAGGTAAATATGTTTGCTGGAGCATGTCTTCGCTAAGCATATTGCCACAAATTAGGTTTGCTATTGGACTAGAAATATGAGCCGATACGAACAAATTTTGAATTTTCTTGTAATTGTGAATATCTGCTTACATTTGTTTGATAATTGAAACAAATTACTCGAGTACCTCCACAAGTATTCAATGCGTTTTGCGTGAAGCTTACCTGTAAAGGAAATAAATAAAAATTAAATTAGTATCGATTGAAATAAATAGCTTTAAGTCAAAGAACGGAAATATATATATGTAAGTGGTACAGTAGCGACCAAAAACAAGCAGTACATTGTTCTGAACAAAATATAATTGAATGCTAATATTTTGTGGTGAAATCATTGCTTATAGCCTTGACGGACGGCAGCGTTAATCCGGATTAACTGCGCACTTAATCAGATCCAAATTTGTAGGTGACAGACGGCAGCTATGCGAGTTTGAAACTCTGAAAACAGCTCATTGTCCTTTTTATAATATTTTCACTAAAAATTGATAGAAGATAAACATTACGGTTGTTAGCCGACCAATTTTTACCAAACCATTTTTTATTACAAAAAAATATCAACACATTATTTTTAAAACTGCATCATAACATAGAAGTTTTATTGATATTATATTGAGAATTTGATAAACAGCTGTAAGGGTTGCTTGTATTTCATTCACAATAGATGAAAATTGGCCATTTTTAACAATGTTGCCAACGAAAATTTCACAAACTCCCTAAAATTTTGAGAGTTATTTTTGGATTCAGCAACGGAGTTAGCTGTGGTAACTCCTGAATTAATCCCGAAAAATGCAATTAATCTGGTTTAACGCTGCCGTCTGTCAATGCTATTACAGTAACTGCTTTATATGACCTCGTCATATCTGTCAAGTTACCGACAAAGGTGGTGTAATACAAATGAAGAAACATGTGCTAAAAACTCTTGAGTCATCAGCGGAGGGTTAGACTTTTTTGTACATCACTTCGTTCAGTTCACGACAAATACTAAAAATACGTGGGTTCGTCTCGGTTGCTGCGCTATTAAGGCCAGGTTCCTCTAAAAAACGGAATTTTTTTCAATACATTTTATTTTTATTACAAAAATGTTGAGTAATCAATTTTTTTTTACATATTAAAGTACATATACGAGGGCTGCTATATATATTCTGGCCTAGGGCAACACTAAGTGTTGCCAGGTGCAATCTGACATTTCCATTGGAAAGTTTGACATGTTTTAGCATAACATCACTCAGAACGTTTTGTCATTTAATCGTGAATTGTTTTATTTACAGGGAATTAAAAAATGCATCTCGGCCAAAAAATGGAATTAACTCGTGAACATTTTCGTGCGATCATTTTTCACAACTTTCGACGTGGATTATCACGACAAGAGTGCATCGATGAACTAAAAATCTTTGTATGGCTTTGAAGCACCATCCTATGGCACTCTGAAAAACTGGTACAACGAATTCAATCGTGGCCGACGCTCGCTCAAAGACGAATTCCGTGAAGGTCGTCCAAAAACAGCCGTTGTGCCAGAAAACATCGATGCCGTACGTGAACTGATAATGCAAGACCGTCATGTAACATACCTTCAGATAGAGGCATGCCTATGCATTTCACCCACCAGCATATATTCGATATTGCATGAGCACCTGGCCGTAAAAAAGGTTTGTTCTCGTTGGATCCCGCACAATTTGACAATCGCTCAAAAAAAGGCTCGTGTGGATTGATGTAAAGAAATGCTGAAAAAATACGATCGCGGTGCTTCAAAAGACGTTTCTAAGATCGTCACAGGTGACGAATCAGGGATCAATGCGTATGAGCCCGAAACAAAACAGCAATCGACAAAAAAAAAATAAAAAAAATAAAAAAAAATAAAAATAAAAAAAAATAAAAAAAAAAAAAAAAAAAAAAAAAAAAAAAAAAAAAAAATTAAAAAAAAAAAAAAAAAAAAAAATTAAAAAAAAATTAAAAAAAATAAAAAAATAAAAAAACATTTTCGTTGATAAATATGCCTATTTACAATATTAGGCCAGAAATATATATAACAACCTACGTATGAAGTTACTTGAAATTTTTTTTTTTTTTTTTTCAGAATGGCGGTCTGAAACTCACTCATCCGATTCGTAGATGGATGACATCATTTCTTGGAAAAGAATTATCTGAAAGCAAAAAGCAAAACGGTTTCGTGTTCTGTATCGAATTAGCTATGGCTTCAAGCAGAATGAAACATTTTCAATGAAAAAAAAACAAAATGGCGGACTTTTGAATTTTTTTTAACCCTTTTTTCACTTTCAGTTGTTTATAACATTTTAAATAATAATGAATATTTCTGGTTCTGCTTGAGGCCATAGCCAGACATCCAAAGAGTAAAATGCCGTTTGGTTCATATCGATAAGTGCCATAGTTTTGAAATGAGAGTGTCATTCATGCGAAAAAACGTTGTTCGGAGAAAAGTCAGCTCAAACCAAAGGCACGCAGTAGCTGCCGCTACCGAAGGCGTTCGAGCGGCCGGATTTCCCGCAGCGCTCCTCACTCTTTTATACCGCTTCTCGGTCTTGCTGAGCTCCGGGACTAATTCTATACTATTTCAACGAGTATACAGAAGCAATTTATGAAAAAAAAATCGATTTTTTCAAAATTGTTTGGAGGAACCTGGCCTTAATCCCCATCATAGCAAATTAGCTTCATTTGATTCTTATGTGAGATCATTTGGATAGCAAAACCATAACGCGCCAGTTGTGAACTGAATGATTTGGACGACTGGACCCGATAACTGCTACTACTATGTTAGAGTTTATGCTAACAACATGTTCATCTGGGTTACCTGATACCGCTCTGCCATCCTTATTGCTATTGCGAATATTAATACGTTGAGGAAGTGCGTTTACAGTAGCTTGTAAATTATTTGAAAATATTAATTGTGGTATATTTGTAAAAGTTTCGTTAATAACACGCACTTACATGAGCATAAACATTAAAAGTGCGGTAAAATATGTTTTCTGAAACACCGATCTTCAGCCATCCACTCCTGCATAGGTTCTTCCTTGCAATGAAATTTATGGTTGTATGCACGAGTCCGACTATATACATACTATACATAATTAATTGGCAATAATGGAATGCTTCGGTGCGTTGCATTGCCACGCGCTTCGGTCAGCAATCGCCACTGACGCCTAAAATGATAAACGCGGGCGCGCACTCGCTCACTTAATTAGCTACGAAGTCTGTAATTATGCGTATGTGTGTGACTGCGCACTTCACACTCTGCTACATGCCGAATTCCAAACACACACATACTCACATGCGGCTGCTTGCCATATTTATTGCGCATGCGCTACCTTAAATTGCATAAATATCAAAGAGATTTCCAAAATCACGCCTCTTGTAGCTGCAGCAAGGCTTTCAAGACCCAAGTAATGAATTGCAAATCGGTTGTTAACAAAATGGCAAACACGCGACCGCCTAGGCAGCTCGTGTTTGTAGCCGTGTGTTGCGGGTGTCGGTGCAATTCGTGTTGTACGCGTAGCGGCATTGATATAATATTTTGTAATTATGCCCGAATTACAAACATCTATCTAACAATTATTCATAATTTTAGCTGCATTGCATTTAATTGAGGTTTTACAAGTTCCATAAGGCGCTAGTCGAATAAAGCCAAACCGCACGCATGCGCGGTGGTCTCAGCTGGTCAGCGTATTGAATAAACTAATCAGCTTACATAGAGAACGCAATTTGAAATTATTTTTCAAAAAAAACTTTCCTTTTCAGTGCTGCATTCCCCCGTAACCGTCAAAAATATTTTGGTTTTGGCAGATTTCTTTATGCAACTCTAAAATATTCTGAAAGTTGAACCTCCACATAATGAATTTCATAAGATCTAATATATTATTAGTCTAGTCATTATAGTAAGGTATACGCTACCATATGTAGGTTTTTGAGACAACTTTATAATATACAAGTATTTACAGACATAAAATGGGTCAAATCGAATTCCAAGATTCTTACTTAAAAATGCCTGGACTATATAGATAAAATTCAAATCAATACGTCAAAAACTAACTGTACTGACAAACTTCCATAATAACTGTAATCAAGAAACTCTGCTCCTTTCAACTATTTTCTTTAACCGTAACTGGGTAGAACTGTAGTAATTTTAGTCCTATCATTCTTGCCTTATATTGTTGTAGAAGAACTATTGGGAAGTGCTGGAGTCTCTGACCAAAAGTTGTAATTTGGCTTAACGAATATTATTCTATGTTGTTTTTGTAGGGTGGATAGCGCTCTGTAAAGCCACATTCTCTAAACAGCTAGAACGAGTTCAACCAGTCGCTCTCATTAGTGGTGTTACTACGTACAACCCTATGGATGGCACCACGATTGCATGCCTGATAAATTGGATCACCGCATCGCTGAGCCTACCCCTAGTAACATCTTCTTTGCGCAGTTATCACTGAGAGTCTGGATCTGGGACAGTCTGGGTGCCTCGCCAGAGTGGAATGCTTGAATTGTTACAGGAAGAACTCATTGAGGTACAATATGACGGAAACAGCAAGGATGTTTTTGAATCGATTTCACTTTGGTGTAAAGAAAGCCTTTTCTTATTCTAAAATTCGAGTAAACGCTTTAATAATAATATATATTAGGTTGTCAAATATCTCCCTTCCACCTTTTTGCTCTTTATTCAATGCTCTATAAAAAGTGTTACAGTGATCGGATTTAGTTCAAATATGCGCCGTTTCGTTCATTAATCTGTTTCCAAATAGACCGCAACTTCAGAATATCCCCCTCGTAGAAGTCCCCCTCCTTATTTGCGAAGAACTGGGACAGCCGCTTTTCACAAGCCTCTTTTGAGTTCAACTTTACACCAACAAGGGCGTTCGCCATGGACAGCAACAGGTGGTAATCACTTGGCGCTATATCCGAGCTATATGGTGGATGCGATAAAACCTCCCATCAGAGCTCCCGTAGCTTCTGACGAGTCATCAACGAAGTGTGTGGTCTGGCGTTGTCCTGGTGGAACACTACTCCCTTCCTGTTGGCCAATTCTGGACGCTTCTGGTCGATCGCCTGCTTCAAGCGGCCCAGTTGTTCGCAGTAGATGGTAGAATTAACCCTCTGGCCATATGGGAGCAGCTCATAGTGGATGATTCCCTTCCAATCCCGCCAAACATACAGCAAAACCTTCCTGGCCGTCAATCCCGGCTTGGCCACTGTTTGGGACGATTTACCGGCCTTCGACCACGACCGTTTTCGCTTGATATTGTCGTATGTGATCCATTTTTCGTCGCCAGTCACCATCCGCTTCAAAAATGGGTCGAGTTCGTTCCGTTTCAGCAGCATATCGCAGGCGTTGATTTGGTCCAGAAGTTTTTTGCGTCAAATCATGCGACACCCAAACATCAAGCTTTTTTGTGTATCCAGCCTTCTGCAGATGGTTTAAAATGGTTTGGTGACTAACTTCCATCTTCTGTGCGATGTCACGAGATGCCACATGACGGTCTAACTCGATGTTTTCCATGATTTGATCGGTATTCGTCGTCACAGGTCTTCCGCCGGGTGGCTTATCCATGGTGTCGTTTTCACCCGCTCTAAATCGTCGAAACCATTCCTCCACAGTTCGAAGTGATAGAGTGCCATCCTCCAAAACAACATTAACCTCACGGAACGTTTCTCTAGCGGATTTGCCTTTAACGAAGGAAAACTTTAAAATAGCGCGAATTTCGGCGTTAGTGAACTCCGTGTTTACACGTCTATAACGGTTGAACGCAATATCCAAACTAATTATGTATAGCGTCGTTTTGTAGGTTATGTCAAGACCTTTCAAAAGATATGTAGTATTGCTAGAGCTCTGTAACGCTTTATACATAGCCGCGAAATTCAGAAAACAAAAAGGCGGAAGGGAAATATTTGACAACCTAATATACATTAAGATTAAACAATATAAGTCCGAAATTTTGATCAAAAATCGATATTTTTTTCGGAACCGCCATTTTGTCAAAAAAAAATTATTTTGCTATTCCTTCAATTAATTACTGGATTTAACATTATTTTAACGAAATCTGTTTGTTTTTTATTTCAGAGATATAGTGGTCAGTAGTGGTGTTTTTTGAGAGTAGCTCTGGGAGATCAGCTGTAGTTCCTTTCCAAATATAAAATATTTGTACAAATTTTTGGATCAATAAATTTGAAAGTTTTCTCAGAAAAATTAGCTTTTTTCGACCTTCTAAGTGTATATAACCTCTTAAAAACAAGGCCAGGAATCATTTTAAAGTCAGTGATGATTTTCGTGTAGCTTTGAGTAACAATATTAATTCTAGAATAGGCGAATTCTTGAAAAGGACTAAAGCTTAAAAATTAAATTAATGAAAAATTACAGAAGTTTATGCTAAAATACTATTTTTTCTTTCTACGTAATTTGGTACTGAGTTCTTAATTGAAGTTTAAAATTGATTATTGTGGCCTAGTACTAATGTTAAAGTGGTCCCTGAGCAAGGAAAATTTGGGAAAGTTTGAGAATTCCTTACCTAACTTCTCCTTTGCAGAATCAATAGTCGTGGTACATTGAATTACAATTTATTATGAAGCCATTTTATTTGGAATAAATAGAATTCACAACAAACCACAAGTTTATTTTTTTTAATTTGGTCTAAGAATCAAAGCGAATTAAAAATAATAATTTTTTAAATTTTTGTTTAAATTGTTGAAATAGTTTTCATATTAAGAGTTCTTCGCAAATCGAATGTGATTTTAAACTGTTTAAACTTATCATAATTTCACCTATTATCGCAATTAAGCACGGCTTCGTCACGTCATACAAGGATTATTTAATTTTAATGGCAGTACCTCAAGTGTATACAATTTCAATCGTCGCTGCAACCAGTTATATCGGTGTCAAAGTCACGAGCAAGCAAAAATGATTGATAACTACCAATACGAACAGCTGGCACATGACATGTTGTTATCATATGCGTAGACCAGGGATGCCATTTTACTTTTATTTTCTATGAATTAATTTGAAGTCTTAATTTTTAGAAATACAGGAAACAAATTGTATTTTCTTTTGAGAATTGGTGCATTGATCACAATAGTAAAACTGATCTAAAATATTCATAAGAAAACTTGGTAACATTGGAGATGGATGCTGTACCACTTTAATGAGGTATCCGCATACTCTCTTATCCGAAGAACAACTAATATATGTTTCATATAATATATATATCTTGAATATATTTTTCTGGCCTATGAAACATGATTTCTTTTATAATTTTTTTAATGTTTTATTATTTATTGAATGATTCGTTCGATTTGAAATTGAACCAACCGCGATCGTATTTTTCAGGATTTCTTTACACATTTCTTTACAAGTAATGTATGCTGGTAAATGCATAGGCATCTAATGTTAGACGGTCTTTTCATTAAGTTGTCGTTTCGTCTTTTAAAAAATAGTCGGCCAAATTTTGTACCAGTCTTGCACTCTTGTCGTGATTTTGATCGCAAAATGTTCAGAACGATTTTTTGGCCAAGAATTTTTATTCCCTGTAAATAAAACCGATTAAATGACAAAATGTTCTGAGTGATGTTATGAAAATGCCAAACTTTCGAAGAAATGTCGATTGCACCTGGCAACCATTAACCGACAAAATATATTTCTTGAATTGTTTTTAATATATTTAACATTTTATTTAACAATAATTCTGAGCCTGTCTAGTTTTTAAATAGATGTCAGATTTTATAACTTATTGTCAGGCGTTAAGAAAAAGCAGATCCAATGAATAAAATAATTTGAAAAAAAAGTTGTCGTTTTTCATTTTGTTTCAAAAGGACGATGTCCAAGAATCACCTTAGGGGCCTGCAAAGATGATCCCGAAGATTGGATCGTTAATCGACAATACAATTTAAATATTAATAAATATAAACAATACTTCTACAATAATTCACCAAAGTTAAGCTTTTTGCACGTTGCTGGGCTAACTTTTTACCTTAAAGGCATTGAGAAGTACAAATAAATTAATCGTTGGCAACTCTGCTTTGGAAGCTAACAAATTTACATAACACGTGAGCCATTCATACGAGTAACGAGTTCGAGTGCAGTTTTCCAATTTGCCAGACGACGGAAATGACGTTGATAGTTTTGTCTTCATACAACAATAAGAAAAACACTAGTTTATGTCAAACCGGTCGCAATGGTAGTGATGTATCCCACAAAATTATTGTTATTAAAATCGCAAATGTCAATTTTACGATTTTTAAATGCATTTTATGTTTTCGTTTTCGACTTTTAACGCGATTTTCAGAGCGTTTGTGTGAGTTTGTGCTGTGCACGGTAGCCACAATTTGTCTGTGCTTTAAATGGTTAAAAGCGCTTTGGAATTTCAAAATTTGGCGTTGGCAAGAAATAGGCGTCTTTTCGTATAAACACAAGTTAATTAACACATACATTAAGAAAATTACTAATATTTCATTTACTGAGTATATTTTCAAGGTTAAAACTAAAGCTAAATTGTTTGGTGGATAATTGTATACTTTTCTGTTTAATAAGCTTGTGTTAGAAAAGCTTTAGTAAATGTAATTTGTATTTTAACTGTAATATTTTTTGTGTTCAAATATTATGTAGGATATAAGGGTGTTCAACACTAAAACATACAAGTATTCTAAATTGCCATAGAGGGTTAAGGTAGTAGTCTGGTAACTTATGCCTATTTTCATGACTTCTTTGGAGGGTGGTTTTTTATAGGAAAATAAGAATGAATTATCTTGAATATTTAGAGTGTTTTTATTTGCATATTGAAAATATAAAAAAAAAAATTATTTGAAAAAATTTAATACTTTATTACTATTATTATTGTCACTCGAAGTTGGAACCTCAAAAAAAGTGCACGTGGGTGGCCCAGGTGATTTTGGCTCTTGATGTTATCTGAAATCAAATATTCTTGATTGTTCTTAATCTATAGACATGTCATTTTGGTCGGAACTACTAAAGTTAAATTTCAAGGGTAAATAACAAAATGGCGGACTTTGAAAAAAAAGTGCTTTTATTTTAGCAAAGAAAGGGTTGTAAAATAAAAAGTTAGGGGTGAAAAAAATTATCGTTAGTACCGACGAGAACTATAAATGTGTTGAACAGCCTGTTAAAATTTTAGTCGGTCCAGTAGGAAAAAAGACCAGAAAAACAATGTTTTGAGAAAAACGCGTTCAAAGTTCAACAACTCCGAGAGAGAGGACTCCGAGGCGGTCTAGGAAACTCGTTATAACTCCCGAAATGTTTCGAATTTCTGTCTGAAATTTTCACAGTATATTCTCAAGATATTGTACTTTCAAACTAAAAAAAAAATCCATTTTTTTGAACCCTACCTTAAAATCAGAAAATTTAAAAATCAACTTTTTGCATTTTTTTTAGTATAATACCTTAGAAATTCTCTGCAAATTGAAGTAAAACTGACATATACTTTTCTTTTTATGCGACAATTAGCAAAGGGTTCGATTTCGATTTTTTTACTTTAAAAAATAAAAAAATTTACTGCCAAATAAAAATTATTTAAAATTAGTTTGCTTCTCATGTCTCTGACAATACCTGACACTATAAAGCATAGCAGTGCAACCTGTCAGTTATAAAGATATTCTATGTACCCTTCTTCCTTTCAGAGCTGGAGTGTTTTCGTCCATTCGGACAACATGACTTAGCCAGCGTAGCCGCTGTCTTTTAATTCGCTGAACTATGTCAGTGCCGTTGTATATCTCATACAGCTCATCGTTCCATCGAATGCGATATTCGCCGTGGCCAAAACGCAAAGGACCATACATCTTTCGCAGAACTTTTCTCTCGAAAACTCGCAACGTCAACTCATCAGTTGTTAACATCGTCCAAGCCTCTGCACCATATAGCAGGACGGGAATTTTGAGTGACTTATAGAGTTTGGCTTTTGTTCGTCGAGAGAGGACTTTGCTTCTCAATTGCCTACTCAGTCCGAAGTAGCACTTGTTGGCAAGCGTTATCTTGCGTTGTATTTCCAGGCTGACTGGTTCCCAAATATACGAAACTACCTACAACTTCAAAGTTATGACTGTCAACAGTGTCGCGAGTGCGACGACTGTTTGTTTGATGACAGGAGATATTTCGTCTTGCCCTCGTTCACTGCCAGACCCATTTGCTTTGCTTCCTTGTCCAGTCTGGAGAAAGCAGAACTAACGCACGGGAGTTGAGGCCGATGATATCAATATCATCACTACACATGACTCCATCCTCCTTCATCCACTCTATGTCCCCACACACTATAATAATAAACAATATTAAACACCAAAAATAAATAAATTAAATCGGTCATTCGTTTCACAATGGCGACACATCAGCATAATGTGCCACCTATCGGCTTAAAAGGAATAATTCGCACGTCCCTTACTATCATAATACAAAAAATGTCATATAAATGAGTTTGCTCGTATAGTTATTGGTATATAACTACAAAATGGGTGATCCAAGTAGTTGTACTTTTGTCAATAGCCTTATTTTGACAAATCACGCGTGAGTCGTGTCAAGCTGTCATGTCATTTTTGTTTAGTATTGTTTGCCATTTTATTATGGAAAGAATTACGCCTGAACAACGTTTATGAAAATTCATGTTCTGTTGAAATGCTCGAACGACTCATCGCAAATTGGCATCAACGGATGGACCATCTGACACGAAGGCTCTGCCAACAATTGAAAGAGATAATTTTCAAAAAATAAATGCCAAAGAATGTTCTCTTGAATGATAATAAAAATTACCCATTACATTTGAAGTTTCTGTGGTTTTTTTTGGAAGTAGTCAACCTCGATGGATCACTCTTAATATTCGTGTGGTTTTTCTTTCAAAATTTTAACGTTTAATTAAGAAAAACATGTACCATCTGAAGCTATAACCCTTTTTCATATTTCAAGAAACTTATGAATTTCAGCCCAAAAGAGCTGAAGCTGAGCCGACAGCCAAGAAACATGCCAACTATTGCCTCGTCTCTAGGCGCAAATTCCAATTTTTTACGGCAATTTAAAGAGTTGACCGCGATGCTAAGTGAATACTTTTTTTTAATAATCTTCAAAAGTTCTTCCGAAGTAAATTATTGAATAGCATTTTATCAACGTATACTGATCAGAAATCTCAAAACCACAAATTCACTTTGAGTGAATTAAATTGTGCGTGGCATCCGTTACCATAAAGCAAGAGGTTTTTGATACGGAAAGATGAATTTCTCTACCAAGAAAGCATAGTAGTGCATACGTCAGAGGACATGCTAACACATGGTTGCACTACAGGTGTTACTCTCCTACGCTTGGCGAATCGAAGATGGCTAATATTAAGAATAAAAAAGTAAGATTTCAGTATTTATCATACGAGGGTTATAATGGACTAAGAGAAAAAATCCATTAGCTTCCACCTAACTTTTGCTGAAAATTTTCTTTCAATAATCATTTGGTTTAAGGGCATTGTTGTATCGGTGCATCTGCATCCTCTTGTGTTCTACTACTGGATAGCAGGGCCTCGCGGCTGCTTGGTCAGCGCTGGGCCAGCATTAGTACGAGTACCTGCGCGGTCGCAAAAGCCTTTTGGCCCAAGATAGATCGCAGGAGATCTAGTGATCTCTTTGCCCTCAGCAAGGCTAGCCTCTCATTAGTGATGGGACTCTTGACGGGCCACTTTAAGTCCGAACACGGGAGTTCTTTTTTCAATGGCTTCACAAAGGACTACATTAGTCCACGTGCGATCTCTGATCAGCCATCTAACCTAACCTAAGGGCATTGTTATACATTTTTATTCCATCAAAGTTTTGTAAAACCTCCTTTACGTGCCTAATGTCCTAAAGTGGTAGATATGCGCTGATTTGACGGTTAAAAAATAAAAGTTCAATGTGATGCCAACAAATAAAGCTATATTAATTAGTCTGGTAAGCTCAAGAGACACGCATAGGGGTCAAACCACGTCAAGTGGTCCACGAAAATTTCGAAAAATCACCGATCGTTGCGCAGTGCGCATACATCATGCTCTAAATTTCAACCTTCAATAACTTTAACAAAAAAAAAGAAGTTTTACGAAATATTTATATCACGGGGTATGCGTCGAGTCCCCTTCCCAATGAATTGCTAATTTTCAAAATCGAAGATTTTTCAAAATTTTCATGGACCTTTTGACGTGGTTTGACCCATAGGCCAATTTTCGTCTTTTGCAAAGCAACTTATTTCAATCATGAAATTTTATTATCTGATGATCGTTGAAATAGAATATCCAAAGTTTAGTAGATGTTGTATCAAAAAAAAAAAAAAACGATCAGCTGACTTAACAAACTAATATTGTAAATCATGTCGGTAACACAGTAAACTTGTCTCATTTGCGTGATTTGTTATGGTTCACTGCAACAAGAGTAATAGCATACGCAAATATATACAAATATATGAATGAAAAATGAAAATAAGTTGATAAATCAGTAACATAATGCACTTTTAAACGCCAGCCGGTCGAAGCGCCGCCAGACAACGGATAATGCTTTTTATCATTTATTTATTGGGTGGAAAAGCCAGTAAATAACGGCTCGTATGCAAATTTGTTGCCAAGTGGGCGTCTGCGCTGAGTTTTGGAGGTTGCACCGAGAGACGTTTGATGCATGCAACAAGTGTAAATTTCCACTTTTAACACCGATATCATTTATAGTCCTGGGCGCTGTAACAAACTGGCTTCTTTGTGATTTAGTGAAATGTGTGAAAAACTTGCTTAAATTAGTTACGCCAAATTCATTATTAAAATATAACACTAATTAGCGTTGTTCGTACAATCTGATTAACGCTCGAATTTGATGTTTTTACCACATAAATGTCAACATTTTTATTTTGGCGATTATTTTGTTGACTTGTGTTCGGCCATTACCACTAACATTAAATACAAGTATATTCAGTGTAAGCAAAGATATGTTTGAATTTTGAAAATAAACTATGTTGAACTCAATATAAACTGAAATGCATTGTAACACACATTAGCTAATAAAAACGAAGCGTCAAAAGCTGGAGCTTTTCACCAAAAAACATATTGCAAAAATCACTTTATCGAAGCTGCTGCTAAGGGGGTTAGGTGTAGTCTGAATTAAAATACAAACATTTTTTTGGCATTGGAGTTTCGTTTGGAACTGACTCAAGACAAACAGTCATTACTTTCAAAATTATTACAACTTTGCTTCCGCCGCTTTTTTTTTTGTAAATTTAAGGCTTTATTGTATAAAAACGGTTACAAAAATGTTATTCAAAATATTGGCCGTGGCTAGCTACTACTTTTGACCAACTTTTTGGCAGCATGCGTATTCCGTGGCAAAAGAACTCCTCATCTTTCGAGTTGATACAAGTATCAATCCAATTTTTGACTTCTTCATAAGAACTGCTAACGAGCACAGCTAGACCGTGTGCCATCGATCGGAACAAGTGGTAGTCAGATGGTGCAACGTCTGGAGAATGCGGCGGGTGGGGTAAGATCTCCCATTTCAGCGTCTCCAAATATTTTTTGAGCACCTTTGCGACGTGAGGCCGAGCATTGTCATGCTAGAGAATGACTTTATCGTATCTTTCCTCGTACTGTGGCCGTTTTTCTTTTAGTGCTCGGCTCAAACGCATCAATTGCGTTCGGTATCGATCTCCTGTGATGGTTTCACTTGGCTTTAGCAGCTCATAATATATCACCCCCAGCTGGTCCCACCAAATGCAGAGCATGACCTTGGCGCCGTGAATCTTCGGTTTTGCCGTCGACGTGGAGCCATGTCCAGGCTTTCCCCATGACTTTCTTCGCTTAGGATTATCGTAGCGGACCAATTTTTCGTCACAGTTACAATGCGATGTAAAAATCGCTTTCGGTTGTGCCTTTGAAGCAGCTGTTCACATGCAAAGAAGCGCCGTTCGACATCTCTTGGTTTCAAGTCGTAAGGAACCCAGTTTTCTTGTTTCTGAATCATCCCCATGGCTTTGAGGCGTTTTGATACGGCTTGCTGTGTCACTTGCAACGATTCGGTCAATTCCTCTTGGGTTTGAAACGCATCTTGGTCGAGTAATGCTTCCAATTCAGCATCTTCGAAAATCTTCTCCCTTCCACCACTATGCCGGTCTTCGACTTCATAATCACCATTCTTGAAACGTTGAAACCATTCGCGACATGTTCTTTCACTTAGGACAGCCTCACCGTACGTATCCGAAAGCATTCGATGAGCCTCAGCCGCACTTTTCTTGGAATTAAAAATGAAAAGAAAAATTTCCCGCAAATGTCGAGAATCCGGCTCAAAAAGTGACATTTTCAGTTGAGAATAAATTTTGGATGCAAACAGATCTCTACAAATATTTTGTTGGGTTAGTGTTGACACAAATGTCCAAGATCGATATAAAACGATTTAATCGACCAGTGCTTGACCCTAGAGACATCCATTGGAAAACGGCGGAAGCAAAGTTGTAGACCAATAATATATATTTTTTCAAATCTGTCAAGTCAAGTCGTATGAATCAAGAATCTAAGATTTTACTTTAATAAAAAAATATTTAAATTTGTATTTTTTCATGTCTCTGAGTACACCGAACTGTTTAAATATTAAGTAGTTTGTTTCATCCACTTAAATTATTATGTACCAGATGATGTAAATTCGTTTTATTGATTAAATATATTTGATATACATATGTAGGCCCATATATGTGGGAAGAATTAATTTGTAGAAAATAGAAGTCAATATAATTCTGTGTTATAAGCCGCGCACAGGGTTGATATAGAGCGCCTTCGGTAAATTTTGGAAGAAACTTGTGGTGGAATGGCTGATATTGTTATATTTCTGAAATATCAATCACTTCTCAAATTTTTAAAAGTACGTCATAATTTGTAATAATTAATTGATTATACATATATGAGCTTTTCTTTTGTTATTTGGTGCTTAATAGTGGCAGAACTATTGTACTCTCGAATCCCGTCAAATATCCCCAATTATCTAGATAAAAAAACTAAGTTGGACAAAACACATTTAGGGCAGGAGTTCCAAAGCCCTATGAATCTGTAACTCCTGCAAAAGGGCCACTGCTCTCTTCAAACTAACTGACTAAAGTTCAGTCATTCTGGCCGAAATTGTTCGCATAACAGGTACCCAGTGGGCTTCTGTTCCAACCAGCAAGTTCATAAGCCTTCCAGTGAATACACAAGCGCCAATTAAAGCTATCCGTAGAGCTAATACTATGTCTCATTGCGTAAGCAATAACTAGACTCTCAGTAAGTAGCTCGGTAAATATCATCTGGTTACACAGTCATAAGGAAATGAAAAAGTAGACGAGCTGGTCTGCAGGTGAAAACACAATTCCCTAAGCTGGCCCAGACTATTCAGCTCCTTCAAGGGTTGTTGTAAGCAATGGACTCCAGAAGAACAAATCAGGCCTTGGAACACTAGTAACACAGGGCATAACACAAAGTTACTTTGGGTAGTGTTGATTGGCAAAAAAGTAATATTGTAGAAGTTACCACAGGGCACCTACCTTTCAGTTCCCACCTTCACAAAATTGGAAATGGGGATTCGGTAGAATGCAGAGCATGCGCGAAGGATGATGAGAGGCTGGAACATTTTTTATGAGAATGCCCAGCCTGCAGCAGGATGAGACGAGATATGTTACATGGCTCTCAATGCTCCAACTGAAGAGATATTAAGTGAGAGGTTGGAAAAGGTTTTTTACCAAATCCACTGAGTTGCTGGATAGGGCTTCATTTGGTTGCCTCCGGGTGCACAATGGGCCTAATGATGGTTTAAGTGCGGCCATTTGCCATCTGGCACTTATATGTAATAATAGTTAAGAGAGCAAAATTATAGTTCTCTCTAGTATAACTAGAACAAAAAAAATTGAGAAACCTAATATAATCCATTTAAATAGGAGAGACTAATGATAAGAATTGTAACCTTTGCCAACTCATATATAAACTAAATTAAAAGTTTTTCACGATCAACTATGCTAAATAACGGTGCCTAAACAAGTGAAAATTAACATTAACTTAAATCTATTTATTCGATGGCCCACAAAGTCACGTAGTCTCTTCTCAGCCGATGCAGAGTGCCCCTCCAGCACCACAAATGAAGAAATCGTTAGCGCTCGTTACTTCTGTCGTCACTAGGATCGGTGCAATTGAGTAATTCGCAAATTTTTAGAGTAAGCTGGTAGTAATTTAAAGTGGAATCAATGGTAAATGGTAAGCAATATAATAATGTAGACGAGAGTGAGAAATGAAAATAATAAAAATCGAGTCATTAATTTACACTACAGCTTTGCTGCTTCTGTTTTGTTCGGTTTCTTCACACGCAGCGCTGAGTGTATTTATTTAGCCCACTCGTTACTGGTGTTGTTTGACTTAGCTGTGAAGCTGGGCAGGTGGATTAGCCAACGAAAGTGAAATAATATTTGTTAACCGCAAAGGCACGCATTTGCAGAAGCACACAGGGTGATCCAGTAAATGTGCGAGTACGACAAAATAGCTGCCTTCGATTAGCCAGCATTTGGATAGTGCGAAATTGACCAAGCAACTATTTTTATACTAGTTGTAACTGGAGAAAGAATATCACACTAAAACTATTGCTGTTCTAAGCGAAAATACATAAAAATATAGCTATGTAAAAAAATGTATTTCCTTTTAATAGAGCACCCTTTATCTGAACTTATACTTAAAGATATGTGTTCAAACCAATTGTGAACGAAATTGAAATAAAACTGAAAATGCACACACAGTACATTTAAGCAAAACAAAACAAAATGAATTTTAAATTTTTGAAACATAGCTCTGGTAGCTGCAAATGATGAAAATATAATTTGAACCTAGAGCGTTTCCATTTTATAAGTAAAACAAGGAAAAAACGTTAACTTCGGTTGTACCGTAGATAGAATGCTATTCACAAATAAAAAATCATTCTATAAAAGCCATATGAAATAGCGGTCTGAACCGGAAAGTTTCTTCAGACATTTTACACTTGCCTTGAACATCAATCCTTGCCAAATTTTGTGAAGATACTACTGTGCCCAAAAAATAAGGTGACATTTGAATTTAAACTGCGCGCGTCGAAGGATTTGGAGAATTATTTTTGTTTTTAGGTTGGTAGTACTGTCAGTCACATTTATGTCAAATTTCATGTCAAAATATTCATTAGTGTTTGAGATACGTGTCGTTTTGGGAGCTGCTAGAAGTGAGTTTTTCGTTTTTTGCGATGTCGAAATTTGTTGAGCAAAGAATTTGCATTAAATTTTGTTTACGGAATCAATTTTCTGCTGCGGATACGTTGAGGATGGTGCAGAAAGCCTTTGATGATGAGGCTATGTCCAAAAAAATGTTTACAAGTGGTATAGTGAGTTCCAAGCCGGCCGTGAACGTGTCGAACACGAAGAGCGTCCAGGGCGACCATCAACCTCAACCGACGAAGCTCACGTTCAACAAATCAAAGATTTGGTGTTGAAAAACCGTCGATTAACAATTAGAGACCTTGCTGATGAAGTTGGCATATCAAAAGGCTCAGCCAATACCATTTTGAAGGATGTTTTGGGCCTCAAGCGCATCAAATCTCGACTGGTACCGAAAACATTGAATTTTTTGGAAAAAAGGCGTCGCGTTGAAGTGTGTGAAACGATGCTTTCCGACAACCAGGGTGTCATGAAACGCATTATAACTGGCGATGAGACTTGGATCTATGCTTACGACCCCGAAACAACCGATCAATCGAGCGAATATCGTGCCAAAAGAGAGCCGAGACCAAAAAAATCGCGCCAAAGTCGCTCAAAAATCAAGGTCATGTTGACTGTTTTCTTCGATTATCGTGGTGTTGTGCATTATGAATTCCTTCCAACCGGTCAAACAGTCAACAAGGAATATTATTTGAACGTTATGCGTCGTTTGCGTAACGCTATCCGCCTAAAAAGGCCGGAATTGTGGAAAGACAATGCTTGGTTTTTACACCACGATATTGCACCATCCCATACTGCCCTCGTAATTCGTGATAATTTCGCCAAAAACTCAACCCATATCGTTCCGCAACCACCGTATTCACCTGATCTGGCGCCGTGCGACTTCTGGCTGTTCACCAAGCTCAAAAGACCGCTCCGGGGACACCGTTTTTATACGATAGAGGAGATTCAAGCCGCAGCGAAGACGGAACTGAAGGCCATCCCAGAAAGTGACTACAACCAGTGTTTCGAAGATTGGAAAATCCGTTGGCATAGGTGCATTGCATCGGGAGGGGATTACTTTGAAGGTGATGAAATTGATTTGGAAGAATAAATAAAGAATTTTCAAAATAAATACAATGTCACCTTTTTTGGGCACAGTAGCATCTCCTCAAATAAAAAAAACATTGATTTCTATCTATATGGTTCGATTTCAGGGACTCCAACAACACCTTCTTGGAGAGAAAAGGATGTGTGCAAAATGTCAGTTTAATTCTCAAAAATTGAGGAACTAGTTCGTTATAGACATACAGACAGAAATAGCTAAATTGACTCAGCTCGTCATGCTGACTATTTATATATACATATGTATTTTGTAGGGTCTGTTCGTTTGTGATCGGGTCTCGAGCAGGTGTCACATGTTCGGCACTTTACATACTCGTATATGTATATTATCGTTTTAAATTATTTTTAGGTTAAACGATATCAAAGAAAATTGCTAGTTGATCAGAAATGTTTAGTGCAGCGATACTTTTGTAGGAAAGTATAGCCTGCAAAGGCACCAACTGCTGAAATCCATTTTTAAAGGTCGGTTCACAGAATTTATTATTTTTACAACGAAATACTAGTCTCATGTAAAGTAGTAAGAACTGTGGAAAGGAGTAGAAATTTTAGATTAGTGGTCAAAGCAATCTAAGCTTCTTTATTATCTACTTGGTATAAGGGACAATACTACTTCTAACAGTCAATCAACAGGTCGCTCAGTGCTGCTGAGATGAAACTCGAATTGATTTTGAGGATAAAGCAACATCGTTAGAAAAATTTGATACACTAATTTTTGAGATCCAACCAGGTTGAAATCGCATAAATGGTTTTAAAGACACCATGATTAAAAACGGTTTAAGTTTTATGAAAAATGTTTGTTATTTTATAATATAAAATTAAAATTTTATTACTTATGATGCATTTGTAGATATTTTTTTTCTATTTTTCACTGGTTTATTAATTATTATGCACTTGGTCTACAATTAGATAGGGTCTAATTGATAATTCAGGTGTTGAAGTGCGTTCACGAGCATTTAGACGCTTATTAAACACAGTTAAGTGACCATTTAAAAATTGCCGAAACCAAAAAACTCACACAATTTTTGATTTGCTCTTGTCCTCAGTTCCGCATATCGCTTTGCCCTAACAAAACATCAATAAAAAACTATTCCAGCTATGCGACTTCGTAAGTATGGATTTCGTTTTACTTTAAACTTGATTTGGTGCCTGAACGAAAAATACAAATTCAAAATGAAAATTCCAAATCGGCCTTTCCATTTTGACCACGAAAGCTACACGAAGAAACCGGAATACCAGTACACGTATGTATGTATGTACTTGGCAGACGTGAGCCAACACCGGCCAGTTCATGATTGCCAATGTAAAGCAGCAAGAGCCAAAGCAAAACATAAACACGGATTGAAAGTGAGAGTGAGAGTGGGAGCGTCTGCTGAAGTATGTGAGTGAAGGCGAAAAGCTTTCGCCAGTGCGTCGGTTGTTGGCTACGTGTTGGACGAGTCGATGATGGCCGTAACGATGACTCTGCAGTGCTTAGGAAATGCAGCCAAAGAAGAGTTTTGAAATTACCGATCATTGGCCAAAGTGCAGCCGAGAAGTAAACACGCGCGGGTGGCGTTGTAGGCAGACAGAGAAGTGTCGTGTGCTAAATAAATCGAAATAAGTATAAGAAACAACGAGAAAAACAAGATATATAGTGAATATATGTTGAGTTTAAAAACAGCGTAAAATTTTAATTGAGAATAAGCGTAAAGAGAGGCGTAGTGCGAGTGATCATAAAAAGTAACAACAGCAACAAAATACAGTGCTCTGCGCACAAAGTAAACATAAAAAACAAACTAACGGAAACTTTTTAAGTTTCGGCAACATAATTCGAAAAAAAAATTTCGTAAATTTAACTCAAAATCACTTTTGAATATCACGTGCAACATTTTACTTCCTTTCGAAACCCCTTTATTTAACAGTAATTTGCGTGTTCGCGAAATCTCTCAAATTTAAATACTAAAATATTCGGCGTTACGTCGCTTGCGCGTCGCGTGCGTGACCAAATCGTGGTAGGCCTAACAAGCGCGCATCCCAAAAATAGAAATTGTCAACCATTAAACGGTTTCAATTTAACGGCGAGTTACCGCAACACGGAAGGAAAAACCGTTTAACGGCGCGACAAAGCAGGTGGTGATATTGAAATATTTGTTTGTATACATACGTGAATACCTTGTTTTGGCGCAAAATCAAAAGCTATGGACGGAGGTGCTGCTCAATACTTTTAGCTCGAATTAAGAAGGTAAGTTGGTGTGGTCTCTAAAATGAGGACTGGACTAATCTAACATATGACTAGTACATCTAGCTTAACTTTGCCAAATCAGGAAACAATGAGCAAAGTTTTTGGGCTGATATAGATCAGTGTCCGTTCCGATTACATCAGATTTAACCATCGTGAGAATGTTCGAGCAAAATCTCTCACAAATTGGCAATCTTTTCCAGGCTTCGCAGTCAAATCACGGACCGTAATAATAATAGCGGAGCGTGTACTAAATAATAAGTAAATAGTTTTTTGTTAATTTTATATTTGAATGTTAATTCACACCTCAAGTCATTTTTGTTGTTAGATTAGTTCAGAGAAGCTTAGTATATGAAGGTGCCCTAACAGCGGCATGTTGAAATGCCCTCCTTCTTCAATTGCATTGCTGAAAACTTGTACCACTGCGTCGCAGAGGATATTCCTGGTGGCTGTTTCTCAGCTCACATACAGATGAGTGATATGTGGACGGGGAGAAGTCAAGAGATAAGAGGCACAATGAGCTTGTTCACGAATGGGTCGAAGCTAGTATAAAAGGTCGGAGGGGGTGTCCTCTGAAAGGAGCTTTCCGTCAAGTTCTTTTGGATGACTGGTCATAACGGAATCACTAGAAACTGCAAAACTAATGAGCTAGCAAAAGAGAGCATCCTTACGCCGCTCACATTGGGCTAACATAAGTAGAAATGTAACAATACCACTTTGAATACGGCTTGACAAAATGATTATCCTGACATCCTAATTGGATTAAACTGTAACCCTCGTCGGTAGTGGGTTTAAATACGTACCCCTGTCTCATAAATCCCAACAGTGTCGGTTTTTATATACAGTGAATCAAAAAAGTTTTGGCACACCTCAGTTTTTCCACTTTGCTTCAATATAACTTTTAATTAACTGAACATACCAAACAAAAAACAAACATATTTGTTTAAATAATGTTTTTTTAATACATATATACAAAAATTAAAAATAAAATATTCATACAAGTAGGAAATTATTAAGAAAATAATGAAAAAGAGTTATATTCATATCAAAAAAGTATTGGCAAAAATATAAATGCACTTATGCCAACGATTTTCCAGAAAAGACTGGTTGTAGTCATGTTTCCGGAATATTTTGTTCCGTCTTCGCTGCGGCTTGAATCTCCTCTATCGTATAAAAACGGTATCCCCGCAAACGGTCTTTTGAGCATACTTCGCACGGCGCCAGATCAGGTGAAAACGGTGGTTGCGGAACGATATGGGTTGAGGTTTTGGCGAAATGATCACGAGTGGGATGGTGCATTATCATGGTGTAAAAACCAAGAATTGTCTTTCCAATTATTTGCTGTTTTAGGCGAATTTTTTTACCAAACGACGCATAACGTTCAAATATGCTCAATGGGATTGACTGTTTGACCGGTTGGAAGGAATTCAGCTGCTTGCACCACGATAATCGAAGAAAATAGTCAACATGACCTTGATTTGTGAGCGACTTTGGGGCGATTTTTTTGGTCTCGGAACTGTCTTTCTCTCACGATATTCGCCCATTGATCGGTTGTTTCGCTCGGAAGCAAATTCCAAGTCTTCGCCAGTTATAATGCGTTTCATGACACCCTTTAGTCTAAAAAAGCATCGTTTCACGCACTTCAACGCGACGCCTTTTTTCCAAAATTACGTTTTCGGTACCAGTCGATGATTTGACGCGCTTGTTTTTAAACATCCTTATTTGGTATTGGCTGAGCTTTCGATATTTTTCATCAGCAATTCGATCCTAATTGTTAATCGACGGATTCAACACCAAAAATCTTTGATTTGTTGAACGTGAGCTTCGGCGGTTGAGATTGATGGTCGCCCTGGACGCTTTCGTCATCGACATCACGGCCGGCTTGAACTACTTTAAACTTGTAAACATTTTTTCGACATACACGATCATCATAACCGGCTTTCTGCACCATCCTCAACGTATCCGCAGCAGAAAATTGATTCAGTAAACAAAATTGAATGCAAATTTTTTGCTCAACAATTTTCGACATCGCAAAAAACGAAAAACTCACTTTTAGCAGCTCACAAAACGACACGTATCTCAAACACTAATGAATATTTTGACATGAATTTGACATAAATGTGACTGACAGTACTACCAACCTAAAAAAAAATAATTCTCCAAATCCTTCGACGCGCGCAATTTAAATTCAAATGCCACCTTATTTTTTGATATATGACTGCACTGAATGACTGCAAAAAACCTTTGACATGGTATTTAAATATGAATTCAAAGTGATTAGTTAAATTAAAGAAGAAGAGGATATTTACTGGATCAAGATTAAATTACTAACATTAGCAGACTGCAACCGATTTATTTCAGAATTCCGTTGTTTCGAAATCTTGTTCAATGATTTATGCTTTCAGACATTTTTTCATGTTTCTTTTCCAAATGTGAAAACTATTTTCTCAAGTATGATTGGTTTTTGAGTTGAGTCCTCTCTTCTGATCACATAATGAGGTGTAGTATAAGCTATATATTATAAGGTTACCTTCCAAGTACATCTTCTCTATTTAGTTTTGCCACTTTTAGTGTTAATTACAACCAACCAACTGTCTACCAGTTTATGTATGGTAATTTGGCTGCACCTACTTTGCAGTCTCTCATAATCCTTTCGCTAAACTTTTTCTCTGCCCTTCATATTACTTACTCTTTTTCAAAAACTTGGCGGCATTTGATAATACTTTTTGGCCATTTCACTTTTTGCTGATGAAAAACTTTATAATTTTTTTGTGTACTGCGATTCTCCGTTGAATTGTGCGCTTAGAAACATTGATCTGTAGGATATGTTGATTAAATCGTGCTACAACAGTGGGGTATTTCTTCATTTCTCTGACTATTTTAGTATCTCTCAAAGCAGTAGTTGCCGTTGGGCGGTCTGAACTTGACGCACTTTCTACTCCACTATTTGTCTTGTAATATTTTAAACCTTTTTGGATTTTGGGCTTGCTCCTACAATATTTTTCTGCGATTTTGCCCATACTAATCCATTTAAGTAATACTGAATATACCATAAATCTTGACTAAAATCCTTTATTGAGAATTAAAATGATGGAATTTTACCTTATTATAAACTGATATTTATAAAAATCATTTAAAAATTGTTGTCGCTCAAGAAATTATCAAAAAGTCTTCATTCTGCAAGCGAAACAAAAGCTAACATACATATATATGAGTTTGAAGAAGATACTATCTTTCTTCCGAAATCTCCAGCACAATATGACGTATCTGCATAGGAAAAAAACACGAGCAACCGCATTGTTCCTTCCGCTTTGTCTTCAGAGACAAGTTCAATGCACTTGCGTAACGGTATATCTCGTATCTGTTTTGGTATTACAGCATGTAAATTCAATTGTGTGACGGTTGGTGTGCAAAACTATCATTGCGGCACTGCAAGCGCCTCTCCCAGCTGTACGCAAAGACACACTTACATATATACATAAATGTAAGTATATAGACACAATTATACGAATATATATATATATTTAAGCAACAAATGCAGAGGAAGTGCAATTGCATATCCGAACAATGTTGAAATTCGCGCGAAATTATTAGCAAAACAATACAAAACACATGCAATCTATGAGCAATGCCGCGCATGCGTAACTGCACAAACACGTTTAAGCACAATGCGAGTGCATTTAATGATATAATTTGACGTAACTAAACAGCTAATTTAAATGCAAATAACTTACTAAGTAGCTTTAGCGTATTTAACGCAACTCTGGCAACCCCATAGTTTTGCTCAAAGGAGTGCACTCGTTTACGCACTGTTTTGACAATGCTTGCAGGCAGTCGAGTGAATCATTGCTTTAGCCGTTGCTTTGTATGCAAAATGCAGCTAACGGGAAGTAAGTGCAGGCAATTAAAGCTAAGCCATAAGAGTCGTTCGTGATTTGGGTGGGTGAAAGCGCGCCCAATTACCAATTGATATTTCATATATTTTTTGCATTGCAAGCCTGATCAAGACTAAAAGTGAAAAATATATTAAAAACAAGAAAAAACGTTAACTTCGGCTGAACCGAAGCTAATATACCCTTCACAGGTGCATTTCTTTTAGTAACTATGTGTTCGTTCAGTTTGTATGGTAGCTATATGCTATAGTTAACCGATCTAAACAATTTCTTCGGAGATTACATTGTTGCTTTAGAAAATAATCTGTACCAAATTTCGTGAATATATCTTGTCAAATGCAAAAGTTTTCCGTACAAGAACTTTTTTCCGATCGTTCAGTTTGTATGGCAGCTATATGCTATAGTTAACCGATCTGAACAATTTTTTCGGAGATTACATTGTTGCCTTAGAAAATAATCTATACCAAATTTCGTGAATATATCTTGTCAAATGCAAAAGTTTTCCATACAAGAACTTTTTTCCGATCGTTCAATTTGTATGGCAGCTATATGCTATAGTTAACCGATCTGAACAATTTTTTCGGAGATTACATTGTTGCCTCAGAAAATAATCTATACCAAATTTCGTGAATATATCTTGTCAAATGCAAAAGTTTTCCATACAAGAACTTTTTTCCGATCGTTCAGTGTGTATGGCAGCTATATGCTATAGTTAACCGATCTCAACAATTTTTTCGGAGATTACATTGTTGCCTTAGAAAATAATCTAAACCAAATTTGGTGAAGATGCATTGTCAAATGTGAAAGTTTTCCATACAAGAACTTGATTCCGATCGTTCAGTTTATATGGCAGCTATGTATATGTTATAGTGGTCTGATATCGGCCGTTCCGACAAATGAGCAGCTTCTTGAAAAGAAAATGACGTTTGCAAAATTTCAAAAGGATATATACTTTCAAAAAAACAATGGAATTGTATATATACAAAATTTAATTACCATTCTAGCGCCGCAACACACCAAACATTCCAAATATTTACTGCATTATTCACCACACACAATGCTTGTCTCGCTTTCTAAGATATTTTATCGGCATTGCCTACTCGACGCAAATCATATTTACCTGTTTGTATTCAAATCGCACCTTATTTGTGCGGCAAAGTGTAAATTGCGCGTGCATCACACTTTCATAAAAACATTATTTTCTGCTATAAAATTTCTTTATGACCACGCAAACGTTAAATTATAATGGCCTCGGCATAACCGCCCAAGAGGTCGGGTCTGACGGCGTGCCGGCCACACATACATAAATAAACACAGTTCATCTCCACTAAATACTTCGCTTTCGGCAGAAAAATATTAATAAATGTATTGAAGTGTCTATTACTTTTATGACATCAATTATTGTCTGGGTGAATTTTGATGTTGCATAATGAAATACCAACAACAAAGATAAATGTATGCTAAATATAATAACAATGGCTGGCAAACATAGGTTGTCAACGAAATAATGTCAAGTGTTGTATGGCTTCAAAACCGAAAGAGAGCGGCGGAGCAAAAGCACACAAAGAGTATTTGAATTAGAGTTGCCATATTTTTTGGCATTGAGAAAAATATAAAGATAAGAGGTTAACTTCGATTGTACCGAAGATATAAAATGCCCCTCACAAATACAAAATATTCCATACAAGTATCGATGAGCGGTCACTTTGTGTGGCAGCTATAGCTACTTATATGCTCCATTGGTCCGATCTGAACAATTTCTTCGGAGATATTTCTTCTTCTTCTTCTTAATTGGCGTAGACACCGCTTACGCGATTATAGCCGAGTTAACAACAGCGCGCCAGTCGTTTCTTCTTTTCGCTACGTTTTGCCCTCGTTCACTGCCAGACCCATTTTCTGTGCTTCCTTGTCCAGCCTGGAGAAAGCAGAACTAACGGCGCGGGTGTTGAGGCCGATGATATCAATATCGTCGGCATACGCCAGCAGCTGTACACTCTTATAGAAGATGGTACCTTCTCTGTTTAGTTCTGCAGCTCGAACTATTTTCTCCAGAAGCAGGTTGAAGAAGTCACACGATAGGGAGTCGCCTTGTCTGAAACCTCGTTTGGTATCGAACGGCTCGGAGAGGTCCTTCCCGACCCTGACGGAGCTTTTCGTGTTGCTCAGCGTCAACTTACACAGCCGTATTAGTTTTGCGGGGATACCAAATTCAGACATCGCGGCATAAAGGCAGCTCCTTTTCGTGCTGTCGAAAGCAGCTTTGAAATCGACAAAGAGGTGGTGTGTGTCGATTCTCCTTTCACGGGTCTTTTCCAAGATTTGGCGCATGGTGAATATCTGGTCGGTTGTTGATTTTCCAGGTCTGAAGCCACACTGATAAGGTCCAATCAGTTTGTTGACGGTGGGCTTTAATCTTTCACACAATACGTTCGATAGAACCTTATATGCGATGTTCAGGAGGCTAATCCCACGGTAGTTGGCGCAGATTGTCCTTCCTTCCTTTTTTATGGATTGGGCATAGCACACTTAAATTCTAATCGTTGGGCATGCTTTCGTCCGACCATATTTTACAAAGAAGCTGATGCATGCACCCTATTAGTTCTTCGCCGCCGTGTTTGAATAGCTCGGCCGGTAGTCCGTCGGCCCCTGCCGCTTTGTTGTTTTTGAGGCGGGCAATTGCTATTCGAACTTCTTCATGGTCGGGTAATGGAACGTCTGCTCCATCGTCATCGATTGGGGAATCGGGTTCTTCTTCTCCTGGTGTTGTGCGTTCACTGCCATTCAGCAGGCTGGAGAAGTGTTCCCTCCATAATTTAAGTATGCTCTGGGCATCGGTGACTAGATCACCTTTGGGGGTTCTACAAGAGTATGCTCCGGTCTTGAAACCTTCTGTAAGCCGCCGCATTTTTTCGTAGAATTTTCGAGCATTACCCCTGTCGGCCAGCTTATCAAGCTCTTCGTACTCACGCATTTCGGCCTCTTTCTTCTTCTGTCTACAAATGCGTCTCGCTTCCCCCTTCAACTCTCGGTATCTATCCCATCCCGAACGTGTAGTGGTCGATCGTAACGTTGCGAGGTAGGCAGCCTGTTTTCTCTCCGCTGCGACACCGCACTCCTCGTCGTACCAGCTGTTCTTTTGCACTTTCCGAAAACCAATGGTTTCGGTTGCAGCTGTACGTAAGGAATTTGAAATGCCGTCCCACAGTTCCCTTATACCGAGTTGTTGACGAGTGCTCTCAGAGAGCAGGAGTGCAAGCCGAGTAGAAAATCGTTCGGCTGTCTGTTGTGATTGCAGCTTCTCGACGTCGAACCTTCCTTGTGTTTGTTGACGTGCGTTTTTTGCTGCACAGAGGCGGGTGCGTATCTTGGCTGCAACAAGATAGTGATCCGAGTCGATGTTAGGACCTCGGAGCGTACGCACGTCTAGAACACTGGAGACGTGTCTTCCGTCTATCACAACATGATCGATCTGGTTGGTGGCTTTTCGATCCGGAGACTGCCAGGTAGCTTGATGTATCTTCTTGTGCTGGAATCTAGTACCACAGATAACCATATTTCGGGCCCCGGCGAAGTCGATCAGCCTCAACCCATTTGGGGATGTTTCGTCGTGGAGGCTGAATTTACCGACCGTAGTGCCAAATATACCTTCTTTGCCCACCCTGGCGTTAAAGTCGCCAAGCACGATTTTGACATCGTGGCGGGGGCAGCTCTCATAAGCGCGCTCCAAGCGCTCATAGAAGGCATCTTTGGTCACATCGTCCTTCTCTTCCGTCGGGGCGTGGGCGCAAATCAGCGATATGTTGAAGAATCTCGCTTTGATGCGGATTGTGGCTAGACGTTCATTCACCGGAGTGAATGATAGTACTCGGCGACGGAGTCTCTCTCCCACCACGAATCCAACACCAAACTTGCGCTCCTTTATATGGCCACTGTAGTAAATGTCACAAGGACCTACTCTTCTCTGTCCTTGTCCCGTCCATCGCATTTCTTGGACGGCGGTGATGTCAGCCTTTATTTTCGCGAGGACATCAACCAGCTGGGCAGCGGCACCTTCCCAATTAAGGGTCCGGACATTCCAGGTGCATGCCCTTATCTCGTAGTCCTTATTTCGTTTGCCATGGTCGTCATCAAAAGGGGGGTTCTCTTCCGAGGCTGTCGCTTTCTTCTCATTGGGGGTGTTTTTTACGTGGCGGGTCCCAAACCCAGCGCACAACCCTAAGCAGGGGATGTTCCGCCTTCTCACATTAGCTCGCCTTCGAACGGATGTTCTTAGGCTACCCAGAGGATACTTGGTCAAAGACCGGAAGTTGTGAGCTGCTTGAGCCATGTGTAAAAGAATCGTTTCTGGCCACTCCCAAGTGAATGGCGATCAGAGAACTTTCCTCACTTGCGTGAACTTCTACACATGACTCCATCCTCCTTCGGAGATATTTATCGATAATAAAATCGTGAAGATAACCAGTCAAATGAAAAAGTTTTCCATACAAGGTCAAGATGTTAATGGATAATAATTTATACAAAATTTCGCGAAGATTGTTTTCTATACAAGCAGTTGGTTCCGATGGTTCAGTGTGTATGGCAGCTGTATGTTTTAGTGGTTATACAAGTATGTATACCTTCTTAGGTAGAAAAACTGAGGAATTAGCTTGCAGACGGACATGGCTAAATCATCTCAGCTCGTCATGCTGATCATTTATATATATAAATATATATTTTTAGGGTCTCCGAGGGTATAAATACAGTGGCGGACAAAATTCTACATACACCCCTTGTTTTCTTCGATGTGAGAGTACAAAAACTTTTTAGAAAAATGTGTTAATACAGTTTTATTCTAATCTTCTTTCTAATAACAATAAACTTAAAAACACCATTAATAAATATAAAACTACAAATTTATGGAAGAAAAACTCAAAAATTGCTTTGACATAAATCTAAAGCTCCGAGATCGAGAAGCACCTCTATGAGCCGTTCGATTCCAAGCGAGTTTTCAGACAAGGAGACTCTTTATTGTGTGACTTCTTCAATCTATTGCTGGAGAAATACAATGCGCCGATGATATTGATATCATTGCCCTCAACAACTGCGCCATAAGTTCTGCTTTCTCCAGTCTCGATAAGGAAGCGAGGCGTATGGGTCTGGTTGTGAACAAGGATGACACAAGATTTCTGAATTCAAAAAAACAGTTATGGCACTCGCGATGCAGAGACATGGACGATGACAACATCTAATGAGTCGGCGTTACGTGTATTCGAGAGAAAAGTTTTGAGGAAGATTTATGGTCCTTTGCGCATTGGCAACGGCGATTAGCTCAGTCGAGGGAATGATGAGCTGTAGGAGATATGTATACGGCGACATTGACACAGTTGGGCGAGACAGCGGCTGCGCTGGCTAGGTCATATTGTTCGGATGGAAGAAAACACTCCAGCTTTGAAGGTTTTCGATTCAGTACCTGCCGGTGGAGACAGAGGAAGAGGAAGACCTGCACTCCAATTGAGAGATCAGGTGAAAAAGGACCTGGCTGCACTTGGTATCTCGAATTGGAGCCAAACTGCGAAAAGATGAAACGACTGGCGGGCGCTGTTGTTAACTCGGCTATAACCGCGTAAGCGGTGTCTACACCAATAAAAAAGGAGAAGAACAACTTAACCAAGCAGTACCGCATATGTTCTAATTTATGTTTCGCTAAAATGGAAAACTGTGTCGAAAATACCGGAATGTTCGCTTCATAAAATTTAATATAAATATGAGCATATAAGACATGAATTTAGTTGAAAAAGACCTTCAGACCCAAATACCAACGATGACTAGTTCCAACCGCCATCTTTAAAAGTGCAAATGATGGAAAAAAAGTACTTGTATTTCGGCATATCAGTGTAACCTTATAGCCAGATGAGATTTGCCAAGAGATTTTAAATCTTCAGAGGGTAAAGTCATCTCAAGTATGCATTAAAGAAAGTAATGTGTGAAAATAAGCAAATGCATTGCTTGTCTTTATAACGAGGTCTGGTTAAGGGTTTGTTTTTGCGTCGAAGATCCTTTACTGGGTCTTTTAAACTAAAAACATGTAACTATTACTAGCAAATAATTTGAGCTAAAATAAAATATAAAAAAATATTTGCTTAAATATTTCTGAAATACTTTCAATTCCTTTACTTTCGGATTATCTCGCATGAATTCCCACTAAATTCCCATCACATGAGTACATAGAAATCTCATGGCACATAAATAGCATGCAATAAAAATTTCATGACATTATATTTACCACTAATATACCTATGTATACAAATAGTACAAACAACATAAATTAAAATATGAGTTTAAAATTCATTAAATGAGTGGCGTGGGAATAAGATGAATGTGGATTTTGTAAATAATTGCAATTGTTGTTGCATACAAATGCAAACGAGTAATAAAACTGTGCAGCCATAAACGCTGTTGGAAATGCATATACAATAAACCGTTAAGTAAATTTTATGTCGACGAATCACTATAAAAACAGCTGGATAGCTGTTAGAGATGAAACGTCAAAATGTTTACGACATAACTGCGCGTAAGTTGTCACAAAGCGGGGAGGTGAATTTCAATAGACATTTCATTCATTTTATAGTATTCAGGGTGTTGAAGTTCAACAAACCGGTGGCAGCTTGGCGTTTTGTCATGCAAATAAAGAAATATAAATGAACTAGAGGACCCGTCCACGCTTCACTGTGGCTGATACATAGGTGATACTACTACTACCATCTATATGATTTCTATTGGATTATAACTATTAGTTAATGAGATATAGCATTTTTATGAAGCAACTTGTGTTAGTTTTTAAAAAAATGGATCATAAGGCATTTCGAGTGTTAATAAAACATTGCTTTTTGGGGGAAAATACTGTTGAATTTGGGCTCAGGGAAATCCACCGATGAAAAGAAATTTGCTAAGCTTAAAGAGGCGAAAGCTCTGTGCAAAGTGGGTGCCTCGCAAGTTCATAATCCAACAAAAACAACGAATAACTGAGTCTGAGAAGTGTTTGAGTGCTCTTTAATCGTAATAAAACCAAATTTTTGCGTCGGTGTGTGACAATAGAAACATAACTCCATCATTTGCCACTGAAATCCAATCGATGTCATTCTAGTGGACTGCACATGATTAACCGGTTCTCAGGCGTGGAAAGACGAAAAAGTCGGTTTAGCCGTTCTTGAGTTATAAAAAGTTATAAACTATCTTTTTTTTATATAGATATAGCTACCCATAGATGTATTGAATCACCCAATTTATTACTTAAGAACGAACAACTCTGTCCACATTATGAAAACTTGTCTACAGATGTCGCCTTTTACTTTGGCATCGTTTTGTTTATTGCACGTTTACGCCAATTTAAGGTTTGAATATTGGATACTACGATGGTAGCGCAATCTATCGGTCAAACATTCCAAAATTAGCAATTAATTACAAATGAAAAATTAATTTAAAAAAAAACATTTTCCAGTGGACCGAATTGTGAATCTAAACCATCCTCGAATCTCCTTAAACACACACAAAAAATTTCATCAAAATTGGTACAACCGTTTAGGAGCAGTTCAATTACAAACACACGATCAGAAGATTTATATAATGTATAAAGATTAAGAGAAAAAATATCAATGAATAAAATAATACCAATAAAACCTTGACATCGGTTGCACAGAAGTTAGAATACCCTTCGCAAATAAAGAAGTTTCAATACATTAACTTGATTTTGATCGTTCAGTTTGTATGGTAGCTGTACATGTCAAATTTCGTGAGTATACGAGTATCATGTCAAATAAAAAATTTTTTAATAAAGGAAATTAATTTTGATATTGGCTGTACCGGCAAAAGAGCGTGTGCAAAATTTTAGATTGATATCTCAAAAAACTAGAGTACAGTTTGCGTATATACAGAGAGACGGACAGGCAGATAGATATGGCTGAATCGACTCAGCTCGTCATCCTAATCATTTATATAGTATATGGTGTATATTTTTTAGGGTCTCTGACGTTTTCCCTGGGTCTTATAAACTTCCTGGCTAACTTGAGGATATAAAATTAACAGCGAAGTATACAACTTAGCTGATTTTGGGATTTTTGAGGGCTATAAACTTTTCTAGAGTGGCATTTTTCAACCCAGCCAAAGGCGTATACAAAGTAGGATTTGAGGGGCTTTGACAAACAAGCTATATACTCGTGTACACGTAAGTATCAAAAAGCGTGTCTCGCATTGCATTTCTGCATACTATCTAATGAATTAGCTTACATAAGTGCAACCGCAACTGACGCAAAGTCAAAGCCAAAGTTGTATGACAGTGGGATCATTGTTCGTATTTGAAGTATTGTCATTCTGATGATAAGATGACGACTATGGTAATAGTCCTTTTACCTTCCTTGCTTTCCTTCACGTTCGTCCGCAAAACGTCATGCTAAGAACGACCTTCAGTCCTAGACCATTTAACAACTTATCATCATCTGCTCGAGGATACTAGTTGCGAAAGAGCCAAAAACATTCTATGAACTCCTAAATATTTGTGACAAAAATGTCTACGCAACTGTGCATCGAAAGCTGCAGAACGTTGCAACTCTAGCGAATCTTTGCAGACTGAAAACTTACTTGCGGAATGCGACTAATGAAGACTAATTGAATGACTTTGCTCTTCTCAATACCCATAGAGATGTTTCGTGCGAAGAAATTTTAAGCATCACGGCTTTACAGCTCGTAAAACTGGATATCGTCTTATATACACTTTTTGTATTTTCGAAAAATTTTGATCAATTTGAAGCAAATATAATTTACCTAATGAATTTAATTTTACTTTCAGCGTTTGTTGAGAAGTACATATAGAGCACATACAAGAGTATAAAATTTAAAGAATTAATAAGCTCGAAAGCTGAGCTTGGCCAGAAACACACATTAGCCTAGTAGACTTCTATACAAGAGCTTTCTGGCACCGCTTCTATAAAACTTTTGTAAAATTATTATCAACTTTGATTTGTGCTTGATGGATGCATATAAAGAAGTTTTCTAAAAGCATTGAAGGTCACCGCGGTTGAGGTCTATAAAAAGTGTAAATAAAGGATATCAAAAGTGTTAAAGAAAAGTAGATCGAGCCTTGCTAAACTTATACTGACTTAAAAGAAGGGAAAATTTAATACATTATCGCTGATCGAATGTAAACAGAAGATAGGTTTTTACTATACATACATACAAGGTCTGTCGCAAAAGAAACAGAACTTTTTAAATATAACTGTTTCTGGTGGCGCCACCTATTGATGGGTATATGAAATAAAAAGTTTGATCTCTTGTTGACATTTCGTAAAAACTTTAAGACAATTGGATAACTACAATCAATGTTATCGATCAAAAAGTGACAGCAGCTTTTGGTCATCGGCCGCAAAATACGTTTTGAGTAAAGAGCAAATATTAAATTTTGTTTAAACTTGGGAAAACGTTTACTGAAACATTTCAAATGATGAAAAAAGTTTATGGTGATCAGTGCCTATCCCGTAGTAATGTGCATGAGTGGTTTAAGCGATTCCAAGAAGTCGTGAGGACCTCTGTAACGATCAGAAGTCGGTCGTCTTCAGAAGTCAAAAATAAAGACAATGCTGATTTATTTTTACGATTCCGTTGGTATTGTACACCGAGAGTTCGTTCCGCCTGGCCAAACGATTAATGCTGTGTTTTACCTTAGTGTTATGAAGCGTCTTTTGTCACGCATTCGTCGTGCTCGACCACAATACCGTGAGGCAGGGTCCTGGCGCCTGTTGCACGATAATGCGCCGTGTCATCGGTCGACGCTTGTCACTGATTTTTTGACAAAAAACTCCATTTTAACCATTAATCACTCACCCTACTCATCTCATATGGCACCCTGTGATTTTTACCTATTTGGAAAACTTCATTTGCCCATGAAAGGACACTGGTTTCAGGACATTTCAGCTATCCAAAAGGCGACGACCGATATTCTCAAGAGTATTCCGAAAAATGACCTTGAACACTCATTTGAAATGCTAATTGACCTGGCTAAACGCTGTATCGAAGCACAAGGAAACTACTTTGAATAAAAAAATATAACTTTTGAAAAATATTAATTTTTTGTTGTTTTTTTTAACAGTCCTGTTTCTTTTGCGACAGACCTTGTATATTGTCCTTAAGGAAGACAGCTGGGTTTTTCACTTGGACGAGCCAATTCTTTTATATATTTATATACATTTTAAGAAAGGAAACTACGTTCCAAATGACTCAGAAAAAGTTCTCGCTCAGATAGGTTCATTCTTTAAAATATTTAGGTTTAACTATTGTAGTTGCTGAAAACATATCTAGCACAACATATCTAAGTGAAAGTCTTCGGCGGTTTAAGAACTCGGATCCATTCTGATGACGGTACAGTTAAAATAACAAATGTCCGTCCGAAGTCAGCTTTGTTTATCTGATAGACAACTGTTTTGATAAATGTCAAGTATCCGTCTGGCAAAAAATGTTCATCCGAAGTCAGTATTGTTTTACTAGTGATCTGGCAGATAACTGCTTAGATAAGAACCAAATATCTTCCAAGATCTAAGGCAAGTATGAGTGCAGGCAACTCGTACTCAATCCGAACCTAAGACTTTATCAACCATATTTGCACTTTTTAGTGGTATCTGAACGGTTTCTGGACTTTAAGAGTAGATTTTGGTAGATCTTTGGTAGAAATGCATTCACAACTGTCTTTAGAGAACTCGGTGTCTGTATCGAAGGCGATCTTTATTAAGGGGGTATTCTGGTCTAGAAATTTAAAAAAATCGATTTTTTTCCATTTTCAAAGTTTGACTATTCAAGAATATGTGTACAAGAGAATTTTTCAAAATTCAAATTATTTTCGGAGATATAGGCATTTTTCTGACCCGGCATTCAAACTGGTTCGGCCGGAACTAATCGAACAAAAGACTTTACGCGAAACTTTAAACGCGTTTTTCTCAAAACTGACTTTTTCGGAACGATACCCACGATTTCTCAGGTTCTACAGGACCGATTTACTTGAAATTTTTATAGAGTCTTCTTTATAGGCTTGTCTATGGTTGGAACTAGCCCCATCCCCAAATTTTATTTTTATTATTTTTAAAAAATTCGAAATAATCAGAAAAAGTGATCCAAAAAAAACTTTTTTTTTCAGGCAGTCGCCATTTTGTGAAAAAATTGTTTCCCACTTTTCCGTAGTTCCGGCCACTGCGACATTATTCTAGATTAATAATCTGTTTTTTTTTTTGGTTTCAGATAACTAGGAGGGTTGAAATCATGGGTATGGTCACGTGGAAATTTTTAAAGACCCCCCACTTCGTCAGCTCATAATTTTTGAAATTTTTTACTTTTTTTAGTTTTTAATTTTTTTCTGCACTCTTCTAAAATTAAGAAATAACTAATAAAAAATGGATAGTAAAAATATTAATTGCCTTTTTTTACGACACTTTAAAAATTACCTGAAATTCATGCTTCTAGACCAGAATACCCCCTTAAGTGTTACTTAGCTTCCTCAGCTAAAGTGACCTACGCGGCTGTAAAGTTAATCGTTAGCTATATATCATCACTTCGGTTCACTTTCCGGCATTAATCTGATTTATGCTGACATAATTTATGTTAAGCAAGTTCACAACACAGCTTCCTAACCTCAACGCTTGGCTTGTATTTTGATTACAAAATTCGCAAATCTCGAACACCTGCTCAACAGCGGAAGTGTTGCAATTTAACAGTCTAAAAATCAAACGATATTATACACAAAAGAGTAACCTTAAAGAGCTGTCTTAGAAATGAAACTTTAACAACGATGTTGAGTGGCAAAAAACCTCGATTCCGTTTGATATTTGCAATGCGTTAAACAAATATATATTTTATTGCAAAAATAACAATTTAGCTCAAGCAAAGTAATTAATTCAGTACAAATATACGAGTATGTAGCCGAACGCTAGGTGCCGCGGCGCACAACAACATGGCTAAAAGTCACGAGTGGGCAGCCAAAGTTGCGGCAACATTGCCTACACGACTCTACAGACGCAAAAATGGTATGTGGCAGCAATTATCACACACTATGCGCCGATATGGTGGCCGCGCATGCGCTGCGTCGTCGCCGACTTGGCGTTAAACGAATGCGCCTGCCACACGCGGCGATCAAACAAAGTAGCAAATAAAATAAAAGCAGCGAAATAAAAGCAAAAAACCTGTCAAAGATATAGACAGTTGCTGCTGCTGCTTGCCTGCAGCGCTTTCATGTGAAGACATCGGTTCTTCGACGCGGCGTAGCTTTGCACGTCAGCTGCTGCGACGTCCAAATCGTTGGGTCATTTTTCAGCCGCATTGTCTGCGGCTTTGCCAGCTAAATACCCGCTTACTTGCTGTTGCTACTGCAGCGGCAATCGTTGGTGTTAGCGGCGCTCAGTTTCAATTGAGACGTTTTGGCGTGCAGGTCGTATACGTAACCCGAAGCGTTTGAAGCTTGCGCAAATTGCAATTCACACAAATTGTACACAAGTTTTTCGAAAATATTTCGGGTAATAAAAAATAATAATCAAATGCATTGAAAATAATTCAATTAAAAATAAGATTTATAACTGTTTGATAAGAAGTTCGAGTGTGTGTCTTGTTTATGCGCTTAATGCTCGCTTATAATTTTCAACTGTGCGTTAAATTCATATTAATAAAAAGCGAATTCACTTGAAGTTTATGCGATTTTCTTATTTGTGAAGTGAAATATTTGGTTTTGTGGCGATAACTGTTAATTGTGTGCGCAATTAAAGTTGCAGATTTCGTCGGTGCAGTGAAAAAAATTTACTGAAAGCATTAGTGGCAACCATAAAATATTGAAAGCAAACTGATTATCAACTCGAGTCTACTATCTAAATGGCTTAATACAAAAATTAAAAATACTTAGTTGTTGACAAGTTGTTTTTCAACATAAAACAAGAAAAAACGTTAAACGAAGCTTCACAGTTTTTTTTTGATTTCGTTCAGTTTGCCATAGTGGTGCGATATGAACAATTTTTTTGGAGTTTGCATTGTTGCCTGGGATAATAATCTAAATTTTCGCAGAAAATGCGAAAAAATATTTAATCATTATTTTGATAAATTTTGTGATCTCCAGTTTTTTTTTGTTTTTTTATATTCTTAAAACTTTAGTATATAGGAAAAACAATCCTTAGATCCATAATGCTTTCAAGTTATTAAACTTCTGAGTCTTATGCTTCAGACTTAGGCGGGTTCTTGGCCTAAGGCGCCAATATAGCTGCGCCAACTTTAATCTTAGTTGCGTTCTTTACAACTTTACATGATCTTTCCAAGAACGCCTTTTACCAATTGTGATGCCAAATATTTTGCGCATGTGTTTACTGGTAACAACTGACCATATAAAGCCACTTGAGCACAATTTTTGCGCTTGAGGGTATATACTACTTGTAGGGGCTTTTCGGTGTTGATGCCAGTATACCATTTGGTGAGCCATAGTTCTAGAGAATTTAATTGCAGCTGCAGCTTGCTGGAAGCAGTGGTAGAGATGCCATTTATTGCTAGCAGTGCAGTATCATCAGCATAGGCTGTCGACATTGTGGAGTCACAGTTGATCACTGGAAGGTTTGCAAGGAACACAGTAGAGTTTTGTTTATTATGTTCCGTTACATCAGTTATAAAGTGTTCTGTTACATTGTTCCATTGTGTCATGATATTTGCTAAAGCTTAACTGATGATTCGGAATAAGCTGTTTGTCTTCCAACACCGGCAAAAGCCTTCGGAAAAATATTCTTTCGAATACTTTCGAGATAATTACCAGTAGACACATTTTTTCATATAAATTTTTTGGTCACATGAAAATATTACTGAAACTGCAGTTATAGATCTTTTCATTAACTACAACTTTGCTATATAACTTTTTTCTATAGGACTCGTAGATTTGCCGGAAATTAGAAGATCTACCACGTCCCTCCACTGCCTATTCGCGACCTCAGATCGCCCGTAATTTATTTTACCTTTAATTTTTGTTATCTGATCTCTTGTTTCTAATAGGTTTTACCCTACTATGAACTTCTTTACCATTTTCAAAGGAGTTTGCACTGGTCTAACAGCATAAAAATCTTAAAATACTTTTTAGACCAAGGAAAGAAACCAATTTTTATGTTAAGCAGAGCACTGGTGAATGACAGAATAATGACTATTACGTTTGAGAATTACCTCAAATTATTTTTAGGCTGGCAAAAAAGCAGATAATGCTTTTGCATTAAGGGGTTATATACAGTTAGGAGGTCGAAAAAAAGGCATTTTTCAAGAATTTTTTCTAAGCAAACTATTTGGTTTATTGATTTGAAACTTGGCAGGTATATTATGACAACCTTAAACTATATTCACATATTTTTTATTGCCAAAAATAATTATCGGAAACGTTGATATTGCCAATTTTGCAGAAGTCCGCAAAAAAAGGCCTCTTGCGGTGAGCACGATATCTCTGGACTGGATTATCTAAAATGCAAAGACCAAATAAATTTCATTAACATAATAAATAATCTAGTGATTGATCGAAGGAATTAGCAAGAAAAAGTTTTTTGACAAAATGGCGGCTACTGAAAGCAAAAGGTTCGATTTTCGACCAAAATTCGGGTCTTTAATTGTTTATAAAAATAAGAAATTTTCATCGGATGGGGAAATCCTTCGATATTTACTAAAAAATATAGTTAAGAAGCTTGTGTAAAAATTTCAGACCGATCGGTTCAGCCGTTTCTGAGAAATCTTGCTCA